>NC_074670.1:52562831-52862831 GCF_029448725.1 Salvelinus fontinalis | reverse complement strand
ATTATGGCATGAACGGTGGTGGAAACGGCAATAACACAATCAACAATGGGAACATGATGAATGCCAGCGGAGGGATCGGGGTGAATTACCCTCAACAGAACAACCCCGGCTGGGTTCCGCACGGAGCGCGCGGTAGCTATTCGGAGAACCAGCACACCCAGGGGAACTACCTGTCCGGTGGGGCGCAACGCCACCCTTCCCACGGAGCACACAGACACCCCGGCACCGGTAAGCTTCAAGGCTCCCTTTCCATACGAGTCTAGATGCATCACACCCCGTGCATAGATTAGTATACCTACATGATTTAGCATGTGCCAGGCTTGACATGTAAACAGTGCAGTCTTCCTCGTCAGTGTTAAGTTCTAGCTGTTTGTCTAAAAAGATAAGATGCCAACAACCAGATTTGAACCTCCAGTGTTGTCTGTAGTCAGGTGGCTATGCAAGGAATGGGCTTTGACTCAGTTAGTAGTTTCCTCACTGCTTATGTGAATGGCCCGTCCATCCAGTCTGCCTGACCTATAAATTGCTTAGATTTCCAAACAACATGAACACATTTCAGTTATTGAAAGATTGCTCATGCCACCTTCTCAGAGCATTTAAGGGATCTTTGAACAAATGGGGAGTGAGTGAGGGAGCTGAACAGGACAGTTGTGGACAGGGTAAATTAGCATATGGAGGTGTGCAGAATATATGTTATGACTTGATAACCTAAATTGTTTTCCGGAAAAGAAAATACTCATGTTTTGTGCTACATAATTTCTATGTTGTAGTAATATACATCTGAGGCAGTAGGCTTGGGCGATATACTGTATACCAGGGTATTTCATAATACAGCTTTGCGTTTATATTTTTGTTCAATGTAAAGTGTTGGTCCCATGTTTTACCCCCAGTGGGTGGGCCTGGCTGCCAAGTGGGTGGGCCTATGTCCTCCCAGGCCCACTCATGGCTGCTCCCCTGCCCAGTCATGTGAAATCCATAGATTAGGGCCTAATGAATATATTTCAATTGACTGATTTCCTTATGAACTCTTAACTCAGCAAAATCTTTGAAATTGTTGCTTGTTGCGTTTTTATATTTTCAGTATAATTATATAAGAAATCTAAGATGTCAAATGATATCCAGCTCAGGGTTCCAGCTATGCATTTAGTTTGCTAGCGAAGTGGCTAGATGTCAAGAGCAAGCTTCTTGGTTACAGCAGAGACATTCAACCACCTCCTGGATCAACATCCCTGTTGCCTAAATTCTTTTGTGCCTGCATTTGCATTTCATTTTTATTCTTAAATGGCTCCCCTTGTGTGCACATTCGGTAATACTGTATACACTGGTGTGGTACAGAAATGGTATGACTGCATGAACATCTGGATATCGCCAACCACTGAGGCGGTAGACGTCAATGAGCTATGAGAATACTGCCCCCTATGGTGGGATGGAACACACACGGAAGAGTTTCCCATGTGAGCCATAATGGCATGTTCAAACAGTGATGGTTACTCTGTCAGTCATGCTTTCAACAGTGACGTCAGTCTGTGTTTACCCAGTAGTCTTTCGTGGCTTCCACTAACCTCTGAAGAAACGGGTTACCATTATAAGAGTGGATTCCCTAGAGGCAGAAAGGCCTATGAATGCAAGCTTTTAATGGAGAGCTTTTGTAATAGCACGTTTGCCATCCAGACCTAAAATAACACTTGCACACTTTTGAACATGCTTGTGCGGCACACACACTCCCTGCTCTAAGCAGCTGCAGATGCCTCTACTTGAATACCCTGTGTGTGATTTACGGTCTGTGTGCTCTGTGAGCAGAGCTCTCAGCATGTCACGCCTCTGAACATCACTTTCAGGGGAATGTGTTAGGACTGGATTTGGAGGTGTTGAAAATATGTCTGTGCATTTTGCCACGGTTTCTCTCCTTCTCTGAGCTCAAACAGATAAACTGTGTGTTTTGGGCTCGTGGAAGAGCAGCTTAGACTAGTGGCTCAATCCTGGAACCAGGGTTGTATGCAGCTGCTGGCTCAAATAGATGCCTTTTCTGTACTGAGGCCCAGATACTAGGACTACGCCTTATAACCTGGCAATCCGCACCCAGCCCAATGTCTGGATCTCTGTCCCTCCCTGTCGGAGCTGAGCGCCAGTCGCCTGGCTGCTCTGTTCTGTTCTGCTGGCGGGGCGTCTTTGAGCTGTCACTCTCCCCTGACTTCACAGAGCAGCAGAGAGGAGCGATGGGATTGCTCTCAGATCTGTTGTTTCTGAAGCGACTGAGGGAGGGAGGGAGGGGGCTAGTTTGGAGATGGGAGGCTGGGGAGGGAGGTGTTTTCAGAGGACTGTTTTAAAGCAAACTCCATCCGCACAGTTCAAGGGCATCTCTGCCTGTTGGAGATTGGAGGTGCTTGTGTCTGTGTAAGGTTGAGGCAGCAGAGGGGGTCGTTTTTATATTTGAGATCAGAGAACAGCGAGATTATTGTTACATCTTAGAGTGGTTCTCCCTCTTGTCAGTGGCAGACACTGTCTGACTGAACCCGGCAATTCAAAGCCCTACACCAGTTTCCCATACTCATCCTCGGGTCCCCGAGGGGTGCACTTTTTGGTTTTTGCCCTATCACTACGCAGCTGATTCAAATGATCAAAACATGTAGATTTGAAGCACCTGTGTAGTGCCAGGGAAAAAACATGAGTTTGGAGAAACCCTGCCCTAGACTGAGCAGACTTTATCCAGCTATAATACGTGCATATTTGTAGACACAATTTGGGCCGCTACTTTCTCTACAGATGGTAATTGTAGACAGGGTTTAAAGGAGCATGAGTACTGGTGTGTACCTGTTAGCCAGGCCCGCCCAAGTCTGAGCTTTGAGGTTTTGTGTGGCCTATAGCCTGGTTTGACCCTCCTGTTATTCTCTGTGGCCTGTAGGTGTCCTGCACTTCCACCCTGATAACATCTGCAGTGATGAGCGGGACAAGGTGAGTATATTAACCTCTCCCTATTGTCCCACACAGCAGTAGGAATGCTATAGCCTTATTTAACACCATGCTGTCTTTCTACTCCCTTATCTCTTTCTGTGGCTGTCTCTCTCTCTGTCTCATCTATAGATGGAGGACAGTCCTAGCCCCAAGCGACAGCGTCTTTCCCAGCAGTCTATGTTAGATCTGAGCTCTGCCCCTCCCTCCACCCCATCCTCTCCCATTCGTCCCTGGGAGCTACCCCACACCCCCACTACCTGGGCCACAACCCCACCCAGTCGCAGGCCACACCCCCACTACCTGCCAGAGCGATGCCACACTCCTGTTCGCAACCGCCGCAGGTATGCGTGTGTCAATGTTACAATGAGTCCACATCAGTGTGTAGTCATTTTTCCTTGGGGCATTATCTGTTGTGATAGGATGAGGACGTTTGGTATAAATGATGATGTAATAATCTCAAGCGTCCTCTTTCCCCAGTCCTCCAATGAGACGCCAGCGTGGCCGCCGTGACCGTCTCACCTCCCACCCTCATCACAACTCTCACCCCCAACATCATCATCACCACTACCACCACCATCACCACAACCCGCACCCGCACCATCATCATTCTCACCCTCACCACGGCCTCTCAGCAGGGCCTCAGGATGAGAACTACCGCCACCCCGTCCCTCCTCAGAGTTACCCCTACAACCAGCAACCTCCCCGGGGGCCAGAGGAGCGCCCCTACCACCCCCCCAACCTATCCCCACGCCCCCTCCACCACCCTCCTAACCTGTCCCCCAGGCTGATGCACCCTGCCGCCCACCCCCAGCACCCCCCTCAGCAGCAGAGCAGTGTGGTGCTGGACCTTCATGACCAGGTCAGTGGGGAAACAAGAAGCCATTTTGTTTGTATAGTTGTCAATCAAACATTTGATTCGAGGCATCTTTATCCTTCTATGTGGGCGTTCGGGTAACGTGGTGGTTTGAATTCTGACCTTTTGACTTCTGCTCCCAGGGTTCTTCTCAGGTGTCGTACCCGCTCTCTCCCCCTGGCGCACCCCCTGGCCTGTCACCCCGCTCTGCCCCCCCGCAGCTCCCAGCATGCTCGGTGGTCTTCAGTGGACAACACTACCCTGTCTGCAGTGTTCCTCCATCGGTGAGTTCAACTACCCTGTCTGTTTGTCTGATATAGTACGCACGGTATGCCTACTTCATATGGGTCTAATTCCCTCCCTGTTTTCCATCAGCATGTATGTTCATGTGTACATAACGCTACATTATCTCTCATCTATATTGTAATAGAATAATGTATTTTAAATGGCTCCCTCTTGGTCTCAGGTTCTGCAGACATGCTCTGTGCAGCACCTGCCCATGCCCTACCCATTCCCCTCCCTGCTGTCCAGTGACCCCACCTTTCTCCTGCCCCCTCCCCACCTGTCCCACCACCCCCCTCACCTCCCCCACCATCCCCCTCACCTCCCCCAGCCTGGACAGTTTGGACCCTACCCCACACAGCAGGCCAGATCGGTGAGTGGCATTAGCAATTTGAACCTCCTTTAGCGACTTAAAGCAGTATTTCAGTTAGTAATTGAAGTTGCAGGTAATCATTTAACTATTTGGGTAGCTCCACTTGCTCTCATGTAATCAACCCACCCCCCCCTATCTCTCTCTTTCTCTCTCTCTCTCTCTCCCTCCTAGCCGTTACAGAGGATAGAGAATGACGTGGAGCTGTTGGGGGAACACCTGTCCTTAGGGGCGGGTCTCCACTACCCCCCCGCAGCCCACCCCGGCCTGCCCCCCCACTCCACACAGCTCCACTTCCTTTCCCATGATCCACTGCCACAGGAGTTCTTTGGAGTGGTGAGTGTCTCTCTCTGCCATTCTCCTCAAACCACCTTTATCACACATCAGGGTGATGGTTGCATCGTTGTCTTTTAAGCCATTTTAAAAGCCTGTGTCGGCTTTATTTTAAAATCTGGTATTGCCAGGGACGTTGATGATGCCACATCTCTTCTCTCAGTCGTATCCCAGCTTCATACCACGACGTATCCCAGGACGACGCTACCGCTCCCAGCAGCCACTGCCACCCTCGCCTTACCACCCCAGTTTCCTGCCTTACTTCCTGTAAGTCCACCATCCGCTTCTAGCTCGACATCATGGGAGTTGTAGTTTAGAGAATCTGGAGAAGCGGCCATATTGTGTGGAAGAAACCTACTCTTGTGGCACAGCATATTTGTGTAAATACTGCTGAGCTTTCATGTACAGCATGTATCTGCCACTCTCAGTTCTAACGCGCTGTGCACACAGTGTCTGTAGGTAAGTGTGTTTCTCTCCCTCTGTCAGCTCCATGCTGCCAGTCCAGCCAACAGGCCCTGCCATCAGCCTGGAGCTAGATGTAGATGACGGAGAGGTGGAGAACTATGAGGCCCTTCTCAACCTGGCTGAGCGTCTGGGAGAGGCCAAACTCAGAGGACTGACCAAGGGAGACATTGAACAGCTGCCTTCCTATAGGTTCAACCCCAACAACCACCAATCAGAACAGACGCTGTGAGTACTTCCCCTATCAGAACTGAATATGAGGATATTAACCTTCGCATTTATCAATCGGATCATACAGTTGGTGTTGGCGTTTCTGTTGTAATAACATTGTACTGTTGATTTGCAGGTGTGTGGTGTGTATGAGTGACTTTGAGTCTCGTCAGCTGCTGCGGGTTCTACCCTGCAGTCATGAGTTCCATGGAAAGTGTGTGGACAAGTGGCTCAGGGTGAGTTTCTCTCGCTCCAGTATTTCACAATTCAGGATCGACTAGTTGGCAAACGTACTGTCCTAGATGCCGTGAAACGTCTTAATTCTTAGTTCCCTCATATCTGGAGTTGTTTCCCTGTAATGATCAAGTCATCCCTGCAGGTTAACTGACATTGTCACTCTCCCTCCCTCTGGTTGTCTCCAGGCTAACAGGACGTGTCCCATCTGTAGGGCTGATGCCTCCGAGGTCCAGCGAGACTCGGAGTGACCAGCAGGGGGGACAACCACGCTGACAGCTGTAGCACTGCCCTCCATCTCTCCTTTAGCGCTCTTGCCCTTCTGTCCTCTCTTTATACTCTAACTCCATTCCCACTGGTCCAGCACACACCCATTTGCATCTCTCTAGCTCTGAATGTCCTTCAGCTGGTGTGTGTGCGCAGGAACGTGTCTCTGTATGATTCCTGGCTTTGAGTGTGTGTGTGTGTGCGCAGGAACGTGTCTATCTGTATGATTCCTGGCTTTGAGTGTGTGTGTGCGCAGGAACGTGTCTATCTGTATGATTCCTGGCGTTGGTATGTACAAGCTTTGAGTGTGTGTGTGTGTATGATACTGTATTTTAGTGTCTCTGATCGTGTGTGTGCTTCGACTTGGGTGTCCACACGGCCCTCTCCATGTAGTTGACACGTGAAGGTCCATGCCACTGCGCTGCCTCTCTGTAGAACTAGTTTCTGTTTGTTTTTGTTTAGTTTCTCTGCCTGGCTGTTTACCTCGTCATTCCTGTTGCTCATTGTTACCACGACAACGCTCTTCACCGTATTCCTCTGAAGTTTCTCTTCTATTTCTCTTTATTTTTGTTCCTTATTAAATATGATCAGTTTGTCTGACTGCAGTGGCACATATATATATATATATATATACTGTATAAATATATGAATATCTGTATACCAAATAAAAGGCTTGATATTAACTTTTTAAAAATCACATTTTGTACAGGTAATTTTTTTTTTTGTATTATGAGCTGTGGTGCAGTTAGGTTTGATTGTGCTCAATTGATTTGTGTTCTGGATGTGTTAGACTTTAGGTGGTGGTTCGTTAATAAAAGACATTATACACTGATCTGTCTGCTGTCTGTTTCATGTCGAGGAAACACACCAGAGTATAGGACGCCCGACCTCAGGCAATCCTATCACCTCTCCACAGAACATGATCCATCAATTTCCTGTCGCTTCTACATGTGTTTGTTAACACCCAGCAGGTGATCGCCAGCACACTGCAGCCACCTGCTGCTTTCAGCCGTTAGTCTTTCCGGTGTGTTTCGTCTCAATTGGTGGCTAGCTTTGTTTATTTGCACCTTAAACTGTAATAACTGCAAACTGCCATGGGGTGGTGTCACAGTTCTTTCTAAGGCATGGTGATTTATTTTAGAGAGGGAGGAATGGGTCTCAGTGTTTCAAAGAGGCTTCCTCTCCTTTATATCCTCATAAGGTTTAGTCCTGGGTACAGATGGAAGCCAGACGGATGCGTTTTACACATAGAGACCAATTCTGATCTTTTGCCCAATTATTGGTCTTTTGACCAACCCGATGTGTTCTTTTGCCATTTGGGAAAAAATATTACAATTGGGCTCCCTGTGTAAACGCAGGCTATAATAATCAGATGACACAACCATCCAGTTCTATCAGATTGTTTAAGGGTAGAGATTAGGGTTTGGTTAAGGACTAGGCACTAGATCAAAATAATAAAAAAATTTACATTTACATTTTAAGTCATTTAGCAGACACTCTTATCCAGAGCGACTTACAAATTGGAAAGTTCATACATATTCATCCTGGTCCCCCCGTGGGGAATGAACCCACAACCCTGGCGTTGCAAGCGCCATGCTCTACCAACTGAGCCACACGAGGACTAAATGAGTCCCAAAAGACAAGAATGAACAGGTTCTACAAGGCAGGATATGTGTTTAACACTTTAACCAACACATTTTTCCACAGTCTGGCCTATGAGATATGCAATGATCAACACATTAACTTGTGTTTACCCTGGCCGGTGACCCACTTACGCTAGTCTGCTCTGTGACCCCATATGGAGCATCGACATAGCCGTACGTCTGGCCTGTTAGTTGCCTAGTGCACGGCTGTTAACTACATCACATGGAGGGAGTTGTCTGTTCATGGTGAGCCTTTCACCAGGCTGTCTCCAGGCAATGTGCCCTCTGACCTGTGTAATGTAACCATACAGGATTACTCACACATTTGACTTCGTATACTCTTTCATTTTATTCTCTTCCACTCTCTCTATTCTCCCTCTTTCGGTCATTCGGTCATTTCCCTTACTCTACCCTTGTTTCCTCTCATTTTGTTTTACTATCCTTTCTTTGATGATTCATGATCACTCACCAGCTAAAGAGAGAGGTTATTATTCCAAGCTGAATGCCCTGGCTCTAAGTAGTCTGATGCATGGAGAGTGAATGAGATCCGTTTGGCATATTGTCCCTTCACGCCACACTGGTGCGTTGGGCCTGTTGTGGAACAGAAGCCTTCCTCTGAGACACCCTGACACTGATCCACACCTCTGTCTGTCACAGACACTGTCAGGAGTCATCTGGTACGCCAGATGCAGACGGATCTGAACACATACACACTGGACACAGGAGACAGTTGCATTTGACTTGTGTGTGTCGTGGGATGTGCAGAAAGAGAGAGGGAGGGAGTGGTAGGTAAAAGAGGGGTAGAGGATGGAGAGAAAAATAGTCAATCGTAACTGCAGGTTTATTTCTAAAAAACGGAGAAATGCAACTCAGCTCTGAGCAGGAGCAGGTCTAAAGATTAATTAGCATTTTAGCAACTATCTTTCATTAACTTTCACCAATTATACAAGGGTATAAGAAACAGTTTTTTACAAAACAGCAAAGGGAGAGAGAGTGTGTGTGACAGCAAGAGAGGCAAAAGGAGAGCGAATCTGAGTTCATGTTTAATTGAATCGGAGGCCTTTTGGCCCCACTTTGATGACTCAGAACAATAAGCAGAGGAGAGGAAACTCTTCCCATGTCCTTCACCCTAAATACCCTTCCATTCCCTCCTTCCTCCGCTGTGACCACTGCCCATCCCTACATCCTCCCGTCCAAACCATCCTCCACCCCTCGCAGAGTAATGAAATGGAAGAGATTTGGGATTTCTGCCTAAGCTGTCTCTCCAGTTAAAGCTGAATGAATTCACTGAGCACTGTTTCACATTCTCTGTGTGTCACTCTCCGCGCTTAGATCTCTGTGTCTCTCAATTCATTTTGAATTTAAGGCAGCTTTATAGGCATGGGAAACATATGTTTACATTGCCAAAGCAAGTGAAATAGATAAACAAAAGTGAAATAAACAATAAAAATTGAACAGTAAACATTACACTCACAAAAGTTCCAAAAGAATAAAGACATTTCAAATGTCATGTTATGTCTATATACAGTGTTGCAATTATGTGCAGAATGTTAAAGTACAAAAGGGAAAATAAATGTAAATATGGGTTGTATTTACGATGGTGTTTGTTCTTCACTGGTTGCCCTTTTCTTGTGGCAACAGATCACAAATCTTGCTGCTGTGATGGCACACTGTGGTATTTCACCCAAATACATATGGGAGTTTATCAAAATTGGATTTGTTTTAATATTCTTTGTGGGTCTGTGTAATCTGAGGGAAATAGGTGTCTCTAATATGGTCATACATTTGGCAGGAGGTTAGAAGTTCAGCTTAGTTTCCACCCCCTTTTGTGGGCAGTGTGCACATAGCCTGTCTTCTCTTGAGAGCCAGTTCTGTCTATGGCGGCCTTTCTCAATCGCAAGGCTATGCTCACTGAGTCTGTACATAGTCAAAGCGTTCCTTAATTTTGGGTCAGTCACAGTGGTCAGGTATTCTGCCCCTGTGTACTCTCTGTTTAGGGTCAATAGCATTCTAGTTTTCTTTGTTTTTTAAAATTCTTTCCAATGTGTCAAGTAATTATCTAATTTTCTTCTGTATGCATTATTTGGTGTTTTACATTGTAAAGGGAGGATATTTTTAGCAGAATTATGCATGCAGAGTCTCAATTTGGTGTTTGTCCCGTTTTGTGAACTCTTGGTTGGTGAGCGGACCCCAGACCTCACATAACCATAAAGGACAATGGGTTCTAGAACTGATTGAAATATTTTTAGCCAGATCCTAATTGGTATGTTGAATTTTATGTTCCTTTTGATGGCATAGAAAGCCCTTCTTGCCTTGTCTCTCCGATCGTTCACAGCTTTGTGGAAGTTATCTGTGGCGCTGATGTTTAGGCCGAGGTATGTACAGTTTTTTGTGTGCTCTAGGGCAACGGTGTCTGGATGGAATTTGTATTTGTGGTCCTGGCAGCTGGACGTTTTTTTGGAACACCATTATTCTTGCCTTACTGAGATTTACTGTCAGGGCCCAGGTCTGACAGAATCTATGCAGAAGATCTAGGTGCTGCTGTAGGCCCTCCTTGGTTGGGGACAGAAGCACTCTCTCTCTGTTACTCAGACGCAGATAAACACATTGACAGACACAGACATGAATAACTGTGCAAAAAGACCAGACCTTCAAACTTTGTCACTTTGTCCTTCAAACTACTGCCCTGTCGCAGCATTATCACAGATACATTATCTCTGTGTTACACATAGAGAAATCAACACTAACATGCAACATGCAGCTTCCAATTACCGATCCTACTCATAAGATTTTGGTTGGTTGGCTCTCCTCAAGCTGTTCACTGATTTGCTGTATGTCCTCTAGCTGTTTCCTGATTGGTGGCATACCATCATTGGCTGTAGGGGGGGAAGGGAGCAGCAGAGTTGTGCTTATCTGAAGACACATGAACGGAACGACCTCGGATTCCTCGGTTAGTCCCTCACACAAACACTTTTCCTGTCGTTCTGTCTATGTCATGTTCTAGATTTGGTTGTGGGTGTAAATATAGGAGTGAATGAGTGTGTGTGTGTGCATCAGTGGAGGCTGCTGAGGGGAGGACAGCTAATAATAATGACCGGAATGGAGAATCAAATACATTTTTTGGGGTTTTCATGTGCTTGATCCCATTCCATTTACTCCATTCCAGCCAATACACTCCATTTTAGCCATTATTATGAGCCGTCCTCCCCTCTGCAGCCTCCACTGGTGTGCATGCGTATGTGTTAATGCGTATGTGTTCATGCGTATGTGTTCATGCGTATGTGTGCATGCGTATGTGTTAATGCGTATGTGTGCATGCGTATGTGTTCATGCGTATGTGTTCATGCATATGTGTTCATGCGCATGTGTGCATGCGTATGTGTGCATGCGTATGTGTTCATGCGTATGTGTTCATGCGTATGTGTTCATGCGTATGTGTGCATGCGTATGTGTGCATGCGTATGTGTTCATGCGTATGTGTTCATGCGTATGTGTTCATGTGTATGTGTGCATGCGTATGTGTTCATGCGTATGTGTGCATGCGTATGTGTTCATGCGTATGTGTTCATGCGTATGTGTTCATGTGTATGTGTGCATGCGTATGTGTTCATGCGTATGTGTGCATGCGTATGTGTTCATGCGTATGTGTGCATGCGTATGTGTTCATGCGTATGTGTTCATGCGTATGTGTTCATGCGTATGTGTGCATGCGTATGTGTTCATGCGTATGTGTTCATGCGTATGTGTTCATGCGTATGTGTGCATGCGTATGTGTTCATGCGTATGTGTGCATGCGTATGTGTTCATGCGTATGTGTTCATGCGTATGTGTTCATGCGTATGTGTTCATGCGTATGTGTTCATGCGTATGTGTTCATGCGTATGTGTTCATGCGTATGTGTTCATGCGTATGTGTTCATGCGTATGTGTTCATGCTTGTGCGCGTGTGCCGCCGTCTTTCCCAAAGAATCTAAATGTTGATTAAAAGTAAATACTGTCACTGATGATGTCATGCTAGATTTATGGGCGTGATGCACGTGGTATGATGTCATAGTATCCTTTAGGGCAGACCCTCTGGCACTGTTAGAGGGGCACTGAGGATGGCATGTCACTGAGTGGGACTATGACTCATGGTTCATGTCACGCTAGACAAACGGATGTGTTCCTCCTCTCTCTCTCTATCCCTCTTACCTCTCTCCATTCAACTCTCTCCATTCAACTCTCTCCATTTAACTCTCTCCATTCAACTCTCTCCATCCTTCTCATTCCGTCTCCCTTCTTCGGTTTTATTCTTCTCCTTTATGCATCCTACTGCCTTCGTGTGTGTGTGTGTGTGTGTGTGTGTGTGTGTGTGTGTGTGTGTGTGTGTGTGTGTGTGTGTGTGTGTGTGTGTGTGTGTGTGTGTGTGTGTGTGTGTGTGTGTGTGTGTGAGTGAGAGCCTTCACAGGAAGGCCAAAAAAATCAACAAGGACGGACAACAACCACCCGAGCCACTGCCTGTTCACCCCGCTATCATCCAGAAGGCGAGGTCAGTAAAGCTGCATCATAACTGGGACCAAAAGACTGAAAAACAGCTTCTATCTCAAGGCCATCAGACTGTTAAATAGCCATCACTAGCACAGAGAGGCTGCTGCCTAGACACAGACTTGAAATCATTGGCCACTTTAATAAATGGAACACTAGTCACTTTAATAATGTCACTTTAATAATGTTTACATATCTTGCATTACTCTTCTCATATGTATATACTGTATTCTATACTATCTATTGCATCTTAGCCTATGTCGCTCTGAAATTGCTCATCCATATATTTACATATTCTTATTCCATTTCTTTACTTAGATGTGTGTGTATTAGGGACTTGTTATGGAATTGTTAGATATTACTTGTTAGATACTGCTGCACTGTCGGAACTAGAAGCACAAGCATTTCGCTACACTCACAATAACATCTGCTAAACATGTGTATGTGACCAATAACATTTTATGTGTTTGCGTGCACGCATGCTTGTAAGTAAATCGGGCAGAGCTTGGCGTTTCCTCTACTTTCTAAAGAGGCAGGATGGAGATTCCCTGTACCCTATCAACCTGGGGCACTGCAGACAGAGGCAGAAAAACACACTCAAGCAAACAAACAAACAAACAAACAAACAAACAAACAAACAAACAAACAAGCACGCACGCACGCACGCACGCACGCACGCACGCACGCACGCACGCACGCACACACACACACACACACACACACACACACACACACACACACACACACACACACACACACACACACACACACACACACACACACACACACACACACACACACACACACACACACACCAGTTTCAGAGTTAACAGTACATCCGTCAGTGGGGCAGGTCTATGGTGCTTCATGGTCTATGGTGCTTCATTCCCTGCCTGTCTTAGCTGTGTGTTCATCTCCCAGAGTGAGGAGTGTAGGACGAGTGTGTGAGTTAGTGTCACAGTGAGTGTGTGTGTATCTCACTGTGTGTTTGGGTGTATGTGCAATATTTCTTTCAGGGGGATTTCCCCCACTGGATGCTCTGTGACTGCTGTCCATGTTCTGAGCTGTCACAAGCCATCACTGTTACCCCCAGGACACGAGGTGAGTATGTGTGTGTGTGTGTTTGTAGAGGGAGCAAGCAGGGAGCAAGAAAGGAGAAGCACAGGGGCTTACGGGAGAAGGAAAGTTGGGAGAAGTCTGCAGCAGAAGAGAGCAAGGTAAAAGAAATATATATAGCACATCACATGGTGCCTGTAGGGGACTGTGGTGGCCTGCGGGGGCCTGTAGGGGACTGTGTTGGCCTGCGGGGGCCTGTAGGGGACTGTGGGGGCCTGTGGGGGGCTGTAGGGGACTGTGGGGGACTGCGGGGGCCTGTAGGGGACTGTGGGGGTTGTAAGGGACTGTGGGGGCCTGCAGGGGACTGTAGGGGACTGTGGGGGCCTGCAGGGGCCTGTAGGGGACTGTAGGGGACTGTGGGGGCCTGCAGGGGACTGTAGGGGACTGTGGGGGCCTGTAGGGGACTGTGGGGGCCTGTAGGCGACTATAGGGGACTGTGGGGGACTGTAGGGGACTATAGGGGACTGTGGGGGCCTGCAGGGGACTGTGTTTTTTAGGTTGTATCCACATAACATTATTATGAAAATTTTACCACAGGATAAGATGTCTCCATTCTCAGGCATGGTATGAATCCTGAACAAACCCAAAGTGGCTGGGTGAGATATTTGTGCTACCTCCACCTCCCCAGAATGAGAAAGAATACAGAGGTATGATGCACCAGCTTCCCCCTGGGATCCACAATGGGCCCAGCTAGGCTTTTGTTTGTTCCTGTTTTGTTTTACTGCTTTGTCTCACCCTTGTTTCAACACTTTAGTCTGTTACTTCTGTGCAAAACAGCAGTAAAATCCCTCTGATGACTGGATGAATCTGTATTTCTAGAGAATGATAACGGTCCTGGGATGGTTTTGTTTCTCTCTCACTCTCTCTCATAATCCTATTCTGCTTTTGTATCGGTGTGCATTTCATGTTTTTGTGAGTGTGGGTGCGTGCGGTTTGTGATTTGTATTTTTTGTTATTCACCATATGCGTTTTTGTGAGGATTCTGCATTGTGTGTGTGTTATTTGTGGCATCTTATCTGTACTCATTGCACACTGTGTTTAAGACTGTATAGAAGTGTATGTTATTATTTCACAGTGTGTTTGTGTTGTCTGTGCCCTTTGCTTCGTGACACTTCCTCTGACAGTGACTGATATGATTGGTCAGCTGGCATACAGGCAATGTCTCGCCTCCGGTGTTTTCTGAGGGAGGGTATTGAAGCCGCGTTCTTAGCTCATCCCACCCTTTTATGATCCCCTCTGCTTCCGTCTTGCCCCCCCCCCCCTGCACCCCTCTGTCCTCCTCTACACCCCCTCCCTCCACAGAGGGTAGAGACAGTTGGGCGACAGCTATTCATCACAACTTTTCATCACTGTATTTCATGTGACACAGTTGGCGAAAATGTGAATTGTATTTGTGTACGTGTGTGTGATAGGGCATTTTGCTAGCTTCGATCATAAGCTGTTATTCCTTTCCTCTGTAGCTGTAGGCTTACCTAAAAGATTTGAGGACAATAAAAAAATGAGGAAATAATTGTATTTATTGATATTATATTTGGAGGCTCCAGAGTATCTGTGATAGGAAATATGTTTAGGTCCAGCTAAGGAGGCTGTTTGTCTTTCTGTAATACAATTGTAGTTGTATTAATATAGTCATCAATACAATGCTAAGAGTTTGCTCCACTTACTGTCAGGGTACACAAGTTCAAGAGGCTATGCATTGGGGACAGGACAATACTTGAGTACCGTGTGTTTTCCCGTTCCCTGTTCACTGTAGTACACATAACACACATACACACACACACATGTACATATGTTGATAGTCACATGCTACAGTGAGGACACCATGAACCATGTCCAACCCTCCCAGCTATTTGGTCGATATTTGGCAGAATGTGTTTGTCCTGGAATAATATCAAACAAGGGCACGCACGCACGCACGCACGCACGCACGCACGCACGCACGCACGCACGCACGCACGCACGCACGCACGCACGCACGCACGCACGCACACACGCACACACACACACACACACACACACACACACACACACACACACACACACACACACACACACACACACACACACACACACACACACACACACACACACACACACACACACACACACAGGAGAGCAGGTGCAGCAGAAGCCAAAAGCATGAGGCCCATCGTCACGTTACACCTCATCTCTGCATGGTCATATGGGGCATGTTTGTGTGTGTGTGTGTGTTTGTGCACTTAGTCATGCTGAATCTCTGCTCAGCCAGAGGGTTTTCATGGTTCAGGCGGTGAAACTGTAAACTGATCAAAGTGACAGAAGGCCATACAGCCCTGCAATCTGCCCCTGACAAACACACACATTTCTCTTCTCTCTATACCAGGTGAACTTCTCAGTCTCTGTCTGTCTGTTTGCTATTCAAATGAAGTGATTTAATGCATCTGCAGTGAACTCATTAACAAGATGTAGTGTCCCATGACTGGAAATGGATTGTCTGAGAACTAATGTGTGTGTGTGAGCCGGTCTGTCTGTCTGTGTGTGGCATGCACATGTGTGAGTGGTGAACTATCTGTCTTTGAATGATTCGCTTTCTGTTTTTCAGTTGACCCCAGGGCATAAGTCTGACGAGGAATTAAAAAACCTCAGTTTTCTTTCTTTCTTTCTTCCTCCCTTTCTCTCCTTCTCTGCTAATGAAGTGCCTATCCAGCTAGCAACAAACGTTCCCAATACTTTAGAAAAAATTGCCTTAAGTCTCATTAGGTCATTACCTAACGTTTTCATGGGAATGTTCCTGTGATGTACAAGGACTGTTTCCAAGAGATGTCAAACAGAACGCCCCCAGCCCCCAGAGTATGATTGCCATGTGCTCATTTAAGATGATAATGTTCTAGACATGTTTCATTGGGAACGTTGCAAGAACGTTGCATTCCATTGTCCAATGATGTTTAAAACAGAGGACATTCTGTTATGGTCCCCTGGTGTTTTTTGTCTAGTTCTCAGCTTGTTCCAGGGACGTCCTTAAAGATGTTTTTAGGACCTTGCCAGACTTTTTAGTTGTTGTTGATATTTTTGTTTTACACACCAACCCGTATTACTGTTACTGAGCCCATAGAAGCCCTGATGAGTGAACCACTGATCCATTCATAGCTCTTTGTCTGTTGGCAATGCCAGGGACTCCCACACACACTAACAGTGCTTTTAACATACAATATTTTCAACTTACATATTTGACACACTTAGACATACGTGATTACATTGTTCATGTTAATGTATACAGTAAATGCTACTCAACATGTCTTCACCTGGGATTTAAACTCACGGCATTCTGATCTTGCTGCTACGCCACCATGTCTGTGTCAGTGATCGGTCAATTTCACTATTTTCAAAACGGATTGGATTTACTTACACTGTATATACAAAAGCATGTGGACACCCATTCAAATTAGTGGATTTGGCTATTTCAGCCACACACATTGCTGACAGGTGTTTAAAATCGAGCACACAGCCATGCAATCTCCATAGACAAACATTGGCAGTAGAATGGCCTTACTGAAGAGCTCTGTGACTTTCAACGTCATAGGATGCCACCTTCAACAAGTCAGTTCGTCAAAATGTCTGCCCTGCTAGATCTACCTCAGTCAACTGTAAGTGCTGTAATTGTGAACTAGAAAGGTTTAGTAGCAACAATGGCTCAGCCGCGAAGTGGTAGGCCTCACAAGCTCACAGAACGGGACTGCTGAGTGTTGAAGCGTGTAACTCGTAAATATCATCAGTCCTCGGTTGCAACGCTCACTACCGAGTTCCGAACTGCCTCTGGAAGCAACGTTTGTCGGGAGCTTAATGAAAAGGATTTGCATGGCCGAGTAGCTCACACAAGCCTAAGATCACCATGCGCAATGCCAAGCGTCGGCTGGAGGGGTGTAAAGTTTGCCGCCATTGGACTCTGGAGCAGTGGAAACGCGTTCTCTGGTGTGATTAATCACGCTTCACCATCTGGCAGTCAGACGAACGAATCTGGGTTTGGCGGATGCCAGGAGAACGCTACCTGCCCCAATGCATAGTGCCAACTGTAAAGTTTGGTGGAGGAGGAATAATTGTCTGGTACTGTTTTTCATGGTTTATGTTAGGCCCCTTAGTTCCAGTTTAAGGAAATCTTAACGCTACAGCATATAATGACATTTTAGACAATTCTGTGCTTCCAACTTTGTGGCAACAGTTTGGGCCCTTTCCTGTTTCAGCATGACAATGCCCCCATGCACAAAGCAAGGTCCATGTGGAAATGGTTTGTCGAGATCGGTTTGGAAGAACTTGACTTGCCTGCACAGAGCCCTGACCTCAACCCTATCGAATACCTTTGGGATGAATTGGAACGCCGACTACGAGTCAGGCCTAATCGCCCAACATCAGTGCCCGACCTCTCTAATGCTCTTGTGGCTGAATAGAAGCAAGTCCCCGCAGCAATGTTCCAACATATTGTGGAAAGCCTTCCCAGAAGAGAAGAGATTGTTATAGCAGCAAAGGGCACACCAACTCGATATTAATGCCCATGATTCTGGAATGAGATGTTCGACGAGCAGGTGTCCACATACTTTTGGTCATGCAGTGTATTTCAGCTATTTTAGGGTTTTCTGTATAGTTGTCTAATGTTGGTGGGGAATATTTATCTGTTTTAATGTCACTCCTTAATCACTGTGATAAATAAAATTGTTTTTCTTGAGGGTAATTTTAACAGACATGACATTTACTTCAAAGTGCAAAGTGTAGCAATACAGGTGAATTCAGTCATTGACACAGACACGGTTGCACAGCAGGAAGATCGTAATGCCGTGATATAAGAGGTTGTGAGTTCAAATCAAATTGTATTTGTCACATTCACAAAATACAACGGGTGTAGACTTTACCGAGAAATGCTTGCTCACGAGCCCTTCCCAACGATGCAGAGTTAAAAAGAATAAATGATGAAAAATACAACACAAGTAACACAAGAGGAATAAAATACACAAGAACGAAGCTATATACAACCAGTACCAGATCAATGTGCAGAAGGACAAGGTATGTACAGAAAGGCTAGGTAAAGTGACTAGGCATCAGAATAAATAATAATAAGAGTAAAATGAAAAACAGCATATGATGATTGTGAAAGTATGTGTGTGTATGTGGCGTCGGTATGTCAGACTTCGGAGGTGCAATTGGTGCAATTGTAACAACATACAGGAACTCAAGTCCTTCTGTTCACCTGACCTAGAATTCCTCACAATCAAATGCCGACCTTATCTCCCAGGAGAATTCTCTTCGGTTATTGTCACAGCCGTGTATATCTCCCCTCAAGCCGATACCACGACGGCCCTCAAGGAACTTCACTGGACTTTATGCAAACTGGAAACCATACATCCTGAGGCTGCATTTATTGTAGCTGGAGTTTAAAAAAAAGCTAATTTGAGAAAAAGGCTACCTAAATTCTATCAGCATACTGATTGTAGCACTGGCATTGGAAAAACACTGGACCATTGTTACTCTAACTTCCGCGATGTATACAAGGCCCTCCCCCGCCCTCCTTTCGGCAAATATGACCACGACTCCATTTTGCTTCTACCTTCCTATAGGCAGAAACTCAAACAGGAATGAGGGGACTAAGCACACACCCGTGAGGGGTCCCTGTGTTGAGGGTCAGCACGGCAGAGGTGTTGTTGCCTACCCTCACCACCTGGGGCTAGCCCATCAGGAAGTCCAGGATACAGTTGCAGAGGGAGGTTTTCAGTCCCAGGGTCTTGAGCTTTGTGATGAGATTGGAGGGGACTAAGGTATTGAATGCTGAGCAGTAGTATGAACAGCATTCTCATATAGTTATTTCCCCTCTTGTTCAGGTGGGAGAGAGCAGTATGAAGTGCAATTGAGATTGCGTCATCTGTGGATCTATTGGGGCGGTATGCGAATTGGAGTGGGTCCAGGGTGTCTGGGATGATGGTGTTGATTTGTGTCATGACCAGTCTTTCAAAGCACTTCATAATTACAGAAGTGAGTGCTGTGGGACAATAGTAATTTAGGCAGGCTACCTTGGAGTTACTGGCAATAGGGATAATGGTGGTGAGTTTGAAATTTGTTGGGATTATAGACTGGGACAAGGAGAGATTGTCCTTGAAGACACTTGCCAGCTGGTCTGCACATGCTCTGAGAACAGGACCTGGTATTTGCGGCCTTGCCAGTGTTAACCTGTTTAAAAGTTTTACTCACTTCGGCCACAGAGAGCGAGATCACACAGTCATCTGGAACAACAGGGGCTTCATGCAAGATTCTGTGTTGTTTTCCTCAACGTGAGGGGGCATCACTGGGCATCTCACAGCGGGGTTTCTTGTATGCGTCCACGTCCATGTGCTTCCTGGTAAGCCGCCTTTAGCCCAGCACAGATGCTGCCTGTAATCCATGGTTTTTGGTTTGGATCCATTCGTATGGTCACTGTGTGGACGACGTCGTCGTCTATGGACTTATTGATGAAGCCGGTGACTGATGTGGTAAACTCCTCAATGTTATTGGGTGAATCCCGGAACATATGCACTAGCACAACAGTCTTGTAGCCTCTCGCCTGCTTCATCGGACCACTTCTGTTTTGAGCGAGTCACTGGTTCTCCCTGCTTGAGATTTAGTTTGTAAACAGGAAGCAGGAGGATAGAGTCATGGTAAGTTTACCCAAATGGATAGCGAGGGAGGGCCTTGTATGCATTTCTGTGGGTATAATAAAAGTAGTCTCGAATTGTAGCGTCCCTTGTGGAGCAGGAGACGTGTTGGTAGAAGACGTAGAACAGGTTTAAGTCTCCCTGCGTTAAAGTCTCCGCCCACAAGAAACGCTGCCTCTGGGTGTGCGGTTTCTTGTCTGTTTATGGCTCCATACAGTTTGTTGAGTGCCAAAGTGGTATTGGCTTGTGGTGGGATGTAGACAGCCGTGATAATTAAGGATGAGGACTCTCTTGGTAGATTAAAAGGTCTGCAGCTTACCATGAGGTATTATATATCAGGTGAGCAAAAGCTAGAGATTTCCTTCACACTGCAAGCAGCATACAGGTTGTTGTTTATGAAGAGGATCACCCCTCCCCCTTTGGACTTGTCTGAGGCAAATCCCAGGTGAGGACATGTTGAATAATAATTATTGTATAAATAAACATACACAATGTCATCATGCGTGTCATAATGTTCTTAAATATATAACTTGAAAACACTGTATGTTGAAAGCACTGTTTGTGTGTGTGGGTGTCCTTAAACTTGCCAACAGGCAAAGAGCTTTGAATGGATGTGTCACGTATACTCCCTCTCCGGCGCTCTAGGTCATCAGGCTGCTCGTTATTACGCACAACTGTCACCATCGTTACACGCACCAGCGCCTCATCAGACTCACCTGGACTTCGTCAGCTTCCTGATTACCTTCTCTATATCTGTCACTACCTTTGGTTCCTTCCCCAGGCATTATTGTTTCTGTTTCTTGTCTGTGCACTGCTCGTGTTTCTTGTTTTGTCCATGTTCATTTAGTTATTAAATACACTCCCTGAACTTGCTTCCCGACTCTCAGCATCTACGTTACAGGATGAGTGGCTCACCAATCAGGACCTTGAAGTACTTGTCAATAGTAACAAGGGGTGATGTGCAATGAAACACATTACATCAGGCGACGTCCTAACAATGTCTTTCTGGACATCCCAGGAACAAGCCGAGAACTAGACAAAAACCTCCCGGGGACCATGGCAGAATGTCCTATGTTTTAAACGTCCTTGGAACAGGAATATTCTTAAAACATGCCAACGAAATGTGTCTAGAACATTTCAATCTTATATTCTGAGAACATGGCAACCATGTTATGTGTAAGTTCTGTTTGACAAGGCAATGTTCTCTTAACTCTAACCCCAAAACATGCTAAATAGGTTCTCAGGAGGTTTATGCTAATGTACATAGAATCTTTCCCAACTAACAGAAAACTGGACACTCACACGTCAGGGGAACATTACGGGTATCATTACAAAAACTTTGTCTCTCCCTAGCTAGAACTGTTACCCGGGTATGCCTTTATGCCCATGTTCACTAATTTGAGTGAAGAACAAATTGGCTTTATCTTTATATCCAACCACTCTCACCCTCTTTCTGGGTATTTGGAATGTTCTGCCAGTGATATCCGTGAGGAGCAGAAGGGTATACCGTAGACAGGGGATGAAGCGAAATCTGTATGTGTGTATGTGTGTGTGTTGGGTTAAAATGCTGATTCACCGGTGTAATCGAGTGTAAATGAAGAGGAGGAGGATGAAGAGTAGAGCCAATCCTTATAACCGGGCTCATCAGCACTGAGCAGATATTCATTGCATAATGACAACATCAAAATAAAGGGGATACCACTTATATAAGTTAAATAACTTTCGACAATGTTGGCTTCCCTCATGTTTTTCCAGACCAACAATATCAATTTATAAAGCTCCTCAACTTGACCTGGGGAATGGAGGCAGATTCTGAAATATTACAGTATAGAATCCCGAATTGCGTAAGGTACATACTGGGAGGATAAACTCAAGTCTATGCAATAGCCAGTAAGCTGAGTGAGTTTATAGGAGATTTAATGGAGGTAATTCTCTCTCTCTCTCTCTCTCTCTCTCTCTCTCTCTCTCTCTCTCTCTCTCTCTCTCTCTCTCTCTCTCTCTCTCTCTCTCTCTCTCTCTCTCTCTCTCTCTCTCTCTCTCTCTCTCTCTCTCTCTCTCTCTCTCTCTCTCTCTCTCTCTCTCAATTCAATTCAATTCAATTCAATTCAATTCAATTCAATTCAATTCAAGCGGCTTTATTGGCATGGGAAACATGTGTTAACATTGCCAAAGCAAGTGAGGTAGACAATACACTCTCTCTCTCTCTCTCTCTCTCTCTCTCTCTCTCTCTCTCTCTCTCTCTCTCTCTCTCTCTCTCTCTCTCTCTCTCTCTCTCTCTCTCAAAGTTTAAACCTTCATCTGTATAACTTTCCCACCATCTCTACTCTCTCCTCCTGAGAATCCCTCGTTTTTCTACCCATCTCACCCCCTCCTCTTTCATCCTTTCACCCCCTTTTCTTTTTCTTATTTTTTTGCTCTGTCTCATTGCTATTGTTCTCTGTGGCTTCATTTCAAGTGTTAATGTGTTTATTTTATGTGCCCTTCCTGCACTCCTATTTCTATGATCTCTGGTTGTTTTCAACATATTGATCAGCATCCGTTTCCTTGTTCTTAATGGGCCTGTGCTGGGAATTGGGCATAGACATATAGACATAGTGTAATCAGACTGGTCCAGTGGGACCAATAATAGTCGAGGTTTAAAAAACTTAAAGCCTTGAGCTTTACTTCTCAACTCGAGTCCAGCAGGGCCATCTCAGACTCAGAGCCAGATAGCCATCATTTTAATTTTAAGGGAAAAAACTTGTATAAACTTATCAATTCTCTTTCACGTTTAAATGAAACTGCTTTAGCCTCCCTCCCAAGTGATCTAATGTTGAAAGGACCAACTTTTTTGTTAGTAATTTCAAATGGTCTTAATTTTAAAAAGAAGCTTCCTGGGTCTCCCAGTAGAGGGATAGAGGAAAGCACACCATCAGAACACAAGCTTGGTGGAACAAGGACAAAGAACACACTGATTATTTTGGCCCTAATCCTAATGTTTGTGAGTGTGTGTTTCTGTCTGTGTGTTTCTGTGTCTATGTGTCTGTCTGTGTACATGTGTGTGTGTGTGTGGATAAGAGAAGGAGGCGGTTGTTGAGAGTAGAGAGGGAGGTGTTCTTGGTAGATGCAGTTGGGTGTATGAAGAGTGACTGTGAAGGTAGGAGCAAAGAGGGAGATTTTCTTGGTAGATGCATTTGGGTGTATGAAGAATGACTGTGAAGGTAGGAGCAAAGAGGGAGATTTTCTTGGTAGATTCAGTTGGGTGTATGAAGAATGACTGTGAAGGTAGGAGCAAAGAGGGAAATGTTCTTGGTAGATGCAGTTGGGTGTATGAAGAATGATTGTGAAGGTAGGAGCAAAGAGGGAGATGTTCTTGGTAGATGCAGTAGGGTGTATGAAGAGTGACTGTGAAGGTAGGAGCAAAGAGGGAGATGTTCTTGGTAGATTCAGTTGGGTGTATGAAGAATGACTGTGAAGGTAGGAGCAAAGAGGGAAATGTTCTTGGTAGATGCAGTTGGGTGTATGAAGAATGATTGTGAAGGTAGGAGCAAAGAGGGAGATATTCTTGGTAGATGCAGTAGGGTGTATGAAGAGTGACTGTGAAGGTAGGAGCAAAGAGGGCGATGTTCTTGGTAGATGCAGTAGGGTGTATGAAGAATGACTGTGAAGGTAGGAGCAAAGTCACAGGATGCAGCCTGGTTTGTCTTTTTGTCCTGTCGGCTTTGATTCGCTCTAATTGGTCAGTTTGATCCCGGCCACAGTAAACAGGCATCTGTGGACGCCAGTGGCCTGTACTGTTCATAGTCTGTTAGAGAGATAAAATGGGAAAATTAATAAATGGAAAAGACGAACGTGAGAAAAGAAAAAGCAGAAATCTCGGAGGAGACCTCAAAAATCATGACCATCTGTGTACTCGTTTGAGAGAGTCTGTAAGGATGTGCCACAGTGTGTGTGTGTGTGTGTATGTGTGTGTGTGTGTGTGTGCGTGTGTGTGTGTGTGTCTGTCTAGCTGCAAATCGGTGTTTGTTGGCGCATTAGAAAGTCTGTTAGAGAAAGCGTGTGTGTTTGTGTTTGTTTGAGATGGTGTTTAAGGACAAGGTTTGTGTGTGTCTGCATGCGCCTGCGTGTGTGCCCATGCATGCGTGTGTTTGTGTGGCGTGTGCATATGTATGTGTGTGTGTGTGTGGATGAAGTGTTGGCGCTGGGCCATGGTGCAGTCTGAGTCAGGTGTGTACTGTCTGGCTGGGGACACAGTACAGTATGAATCATGATGACATAATCCTGCTCCAGACACACAGTCCTCCTTATAGGAGTCATCAACAGACACACAGTCCTCCCTATATGAGTCATCAACAGACACACAGTCCTCCCTATATGAGTCATCAACAGACACACCGTCCTCCCTATAGGAGTCATCAACAGACACACTCCTCCCTATAGGAGTCATCAACAGACACCGCCCTCCCTAAAGGAGTCAACAACAGACACACAGTCCTCCATATAGGAGTGAACAACTGTGTCGTGACTTTACTTTCATTCATCTGGTGACTGTTATTTATCGAATCAACTAACTATGTTTAATTGTTACCCTATTAAATGAATCATGTAACAATTAACTCCTTAGGAATTTGGGGCACCACGAAAAGGTTGTTTAAAGAGTTACCATCTCCCAAATTAAACTCTATAAGGTATATATCTTTTACGTCGATAAGCAGTCATCTTATTAACTTTACCTCTTGTCATATCATCATTCTAAACAGTCGTAACCTTCTGGATCTGCAAAAAACCCAGCCTTACTCATGATTCAGTAATACACAAATCTATTTAATTATTTATTTACTAGCTAACTAAATAATAACACAGAATAAACATACACACTTAAAACATGATAAAAAGTTCCCTAGCGGACTGACACAACATGGCGTCTTTTTACACAACAACATGGAAAGGGAGAGAGAGAAAAATACCCTTTTCTTCTATACATTTCCGAAACTATTCTCACAGTAATCATATACTTGCAAATGAACCGCCGCCCGTTTGGAATAATAAATCATGAATGTATTTACGTGTGAATGTCTTTGTGCATTGTGAAGTCCTGAACAGAACCACGGAGTTCACTCTGTTCCACTCGGTCCTGAACCTGCTTATTTGAAGATAGGCTAGCCTGTTACGCTCGTTGTTGGAATGAGTGTACCAAGGTGCAGCGTGGTAGGCGTACATCTTTTTTTATCCGGTGAACACCGGAAAAAAAAAAAATACAAACGAAACGTAAAGTATAGTAATGCTAAACAGCACAGTACCAAAACAAGATCCCACAAACTACAGGTGGAAAAAGGCTGCCTAAGTATGATCCCCAATCAGAGACAAAGATAGACAGCTGCCTCTGATTGGGAACCATACCCGGCCAATAAAGAAATAGAAAACATAGATTGCCCAGCCTATTCACACCCTGACCTAAACAAATAAAGAATTAAAAGGATCTCTAAGGTCAAGGCGTGACAATACCCCCCCCAAAGGTGTGGACTCCGGCTGCAAACCTGAACCTATAGGGGAGGGTCCGGGTGGGCGTCTACCCTCGGTGGCGGCTCCGGTGCGGGACGCAGACCCCGCTCCGCTCGTGGCTCCGCCAACTTCGGTGGCGCCTCTGGTGCGTGGATTGTCGCCGGAAGCTCCGAACCGTGACTCATCGCCGGAGGAATCGAACCATGGATCATCGCCGGGGACTCTGGACTGTAGATCGTCGCCGGGGACTCCGGACCGTAGATCGTCGCAGAAGGCTCCGGACTGGGAACCCCCACTGGAGGCTCCGGACTGGGAACCGTCGCTGGAGGCTCCGGACTGGGAACCGTCGCTGGAATACTGGAGGGGGAGAGGAAGTCCCTTTCTCCTGTAATTTATGACAGGGTGTGAACTGTCAACCCTCTGTGGGTGAGAGAGGGCCTGGTTATTGTCATTCATTGCCAAGCTGATCTGATGCATTTAGATTCTCACAGGACAGTCAACTGTGTGTCTGTTGTTGACTCCTACAGGTAGGACGGTGTGTCTGTTGTTGTGTGTGTCTATTGTTGAATCCTATAGGGAGGACTGTGTCTGTTGTTGACTCCTATAGGGAGGAGGTGTAGGGAGGACTAGAGAAGAGGGCAAGGGGGAGATATACAGAGGAGAGAGAGAGGGGGGAAGGGAGATGGAGAGATGGAGAAGAGAGAGAGAGGGATATAATAAAATAAGGGGAGAGAGAAAGGAGGAGAGGGAGGGAGGCGAACAATAGTAGAGGATCTGTCAGGGAAGGGAGACTGACAGTATGAGGTCCCGTCCAGAGACTGAGCCATCAGGGTGAGTTGTAGTCATCAGAGTAGGACCGTGCCTGGTTGTGACAGACCACCATTCTGGAATTAGGGAAATCCCTGTCCCTGCCTATCATATGGGAGCACAAATGTCCCACAGTCATATGAACTGATTATATTACACTTTCACCAACTGAATTTCAATGGGAAATGCCTCCTACATAATGGCATGGTCGATGAGCACTTGAAGGTAAAGAAACAGGACTCAAACCTACAAGCAAGCCAACAGTGTGACAAAGGAATGAGTAGAGAAGCATGGGACAGAAGGAGAATGGAGTCTGGGGAGAAAAGAGTGATCTGAAGCTAGGAGAGGTGTGTGAGTTAGGGGGTTAGGAGTGTGGCAAGAGACAGGAAGGTAGATATTGCCAGGGTAGGTTGGTGGGGAATGTGTTGACGAGGCTGAGGAGAGTGTTGGCGTTGGTGTTGAAATACTACTTTAGGCGGTGTGTGGATAAGTAGTCATTAAACTGTCCTTGCCACACGTCGGGGAGAAAAGTCCTCGTTTCCATCCTGTGTCATTAATGTCGGTGTTTGGAGAGAGGACAGAGTGCTATGGATATTCCATTTTCTTTTGCTTGCTTGTTTGCTTGCTGTCGGAGGTTGCTCGTCTCAGGGGCCTGGTCTCAGTCTCTCTTGGCACAGCCGTCAGTGAGCTCTAAGTAGCTCTGATTAGATTTATGCTGTTTCCACTCTCCCTCCACCCTCCACTCTCGGCCCTCCACACCACAGCTTTTACAACCAGGCCTACTGGTCTGAGGGGTGGGATGAGCAGGGCCAAGGGGGGCGCGTATGGGGTGATGGATGTTAATTTGATTAGGTCATCAGCAGAGATGTAGCTCTGTTATGGCATACCCACTTTAACGGGCAAGGTGGAACTGAGATATCCTGCTGTTAAGGTAACTGGATATCTATACTGTTATCCTGTGAATGTGTGTGTTATGTTGGCAAGTGTGGAGTTAGGGTTGGAGTTGATGAGAGGAGAGTGGGTAGCTGCGTCTCTTCTCTCTCATCCCTCTCCTCCTCTCTCTATTCACCGCCTCCTTTCTCTAGCCTTCCTCCTCTTCCTTCGACTCCATCCCTCCAAACCCACCATCCCTCCATCCTCTTCCCTTCTGTCAACTTTACAGAAGTATCCCCGGGTAGTTAGCATGGGTCTCAGAGTGTAGCGCATTGGGGGGTGGTTGAACCGTTAATTAAGTTCACACAGAGTTAATTGCTCAATCTCCCTCTGTAATTATTACGGAGCCCATGATTACCAGCTGAGGCCGCCACGCGAGGCTGAAGTAGTTGTGTTTATTCTCAGGTAATGAAATGAATCACCTTGCATGGTTCCAGCATTGACCTATTTCCTTATTTCCCTATCCAGCATACTGCATACTCATACAGTCAGAGCCATGCATGGGCCTGAGCTTCGTGTTATAGAGGTGTTCACTACACCCATAATTGGCTTGAGTCAAGTGTGCCTGCTCTTTCGGTGTAAAATGATATATTGCATATGTATGTGTCACTGTAGGCCTATGCTCAGTGCTAAGGGCCACATTCACTTTTGGGATATGCTACAATACAGACCTTGTCCAGAGTAAGGGTTGACCTTCAACCAGAGTGGGGGTTGACCTTTCAACCAGACTGGGACCAGAACACAGTGAGTCAACTTTTCAACAAGGACTCTAAATGGCCCCGTTTTGGGCCCTTGAATATCCACCTCAGTGAAGCGCCCATAAACGTTTCACCTCTGGTGTAAATACTGTATATTATCCTGCTCATTTTTCTTAGATAACCATTCATTTATCAGACATCTCTGTTATGGGTTAAAGATTATTCCACACCCAAAGCCCTGCCCCATGATGCACACCTCTCCCTAACTCTCTTCAGGCTAGAGGGATGGGACTGCTCCATGTGGTGCACCCGGGTCTAATGTGTTTAATGCTGATAACTATGATATCAGGCATCATGGCGCCCGCATGGTTATTCTGCATGGGCTATCAATCTCTCTCTACATAGATCTTTAAGGGCACGCAGTGTTTTTCTCTGCCATGATCATGTGTTATGGTGATGACTGCTTGTGAAGCCTGAAAATTACAAGTTTATTATTTTATTTTTCACATTAAAAGCGTTTATTTTGTTTCGTTTTTTTGAGTGGCGACCCATGGGGTTTTACTTTAAACCAAAATGTGTTTTTCCAAGGATTAATCCCCATTCAATTAAAATAAGTAAATGCAGTCTATTAGAATAGCCGATCGCCTCGGGGAACTCTACTGTAATTGCTTTCTATTTGTTGTCACAAATAGCAACTGTGTAGGCTAGATCAAAACTGAGCGATAGAGACCGGAACCTTCCGCCGCCCGACGGAGAGCGCACCAGACTGGCAAGCGCAAAGTGTGGACGACCGCTTTAATATTTTATCTACAGTAGGCAATGGCTGGACAGTCTACCATCAACGGGATTACCTTATCTCCCGTAACTCGCCATCCATCTTCATAGCCGCCAAATTTTGGGAAAAATAACATTTTAATACTCAAGTGGAATAAGGGACTCCGTTTCTGCACCCCCGGTTTGCCGTGCACTGGCAGTTCCATGCCTGGCGGGGATTGGACACGTAGCCCCACTCAGACGCACCTCATCTGCGAAGACTCAACAACCCTCGCCTCGTAACGAGATTTGAAGCCTCCCCCTTTATCAAACTAACGGGATCGTCGGAAACCAACGACTTAAAATGACATCTTAAGTTACCCTCTTATTACGCGCTGGTGTGTGCGGTCTCTGGTATTATTTTTAATTTTCACAGTGGAAGCGAAAGAGGGGGGAAACAGGAAACTCGTCCATCTCCAAGTTTTTCGGATCTCAGGGGCGCAGTAGAGGGAGTGAGCGGCGATGGCAGCCCGGATGACAGCAGCGTTCGCTCTCCTGGTTCTCACGGTGGCAAGTGGGTAATCCTATACTTAGACAGGCCCATATAGCAATAGCCTACCATGGCTTCTCGATGTTGTAATTTGGCCGCGACACACCCTGCATGTCCATGATGCTTACAGTTGGAGAGTGAATCATACTTGCTTGTGAATTTCAAGACCTAGAGGATACATAATGACAAATATTGTCATTCCTGTCTGGATATAGGCTATGCGTAACGGGGATTATGTGTATAATTGTTTCTATGATACTGTTGGAAGTGATTGTGATGTTTTAATTGTTGCCCTGGTTTCAACGGGACATTATAGTCCAGTGGGGAAAGTAGTTTTCCGTGCGTCAGATTGTGTTAAGCACGTGATTTTTAACATGCCTCGATTAACTAACGTGCATTATTTTACACAACTAATACACGCTGTCTGTTATGCACTACGCATAAATGTGTCATATACATACACAGGCTCAGAGAGAAGTCTCCGAATTTCACACAGGAGGCCTACAGTAGGCCTAGCCAACTTTAATAGGCTAATGTTGGAAGCTTTTGGCCGAATTTATTAAATGATAAAACTGACTCACATCACGTGTCTTTGAAATCTTGTGACATTATATACATTTTATGACAGCTTTTTAACCGACAGGGAATTTCCATTTTGTGTCTAATTGAATTCACACAATGCCAATTAAACATGCTTGATTAGGCTATTATGATTTCATTATGGCTAATTATGCGTAATGGTTTGGTTTGCGCAAAGCCCACTGCTGCTGATGATTAGGAAGGACATCAAGTTGCCATTCCATCCAGGATTTGGAACAATAGCCTCAGTTGAATTTGACTCAAACCCAAAGAGGAATGCTTTTAGTTTATTTTGAGTTCTCTACAACATAGATATGTACATATGTGCGTCAGTGTGTCACCTTTTTAGTTTCCTTATTGGCCCTAGGCCTTCTTTATCAAGCCCTTTCATTCTGCATATGTCAGTCACGAGCTGGTCAGCTACTGTATAGCAACCAAGCTGTGCCAAAAGCCCTGGTCTGCCCTTGACTGACGCTATCCATGGTGCTGAATTAGGGCCCCCTTGACCGACACTATCCATGATGCTGAATTATGGTCCCCTTGACTGATGCTGTCCATGCTGCTGAACTAGGGCCCCTTTGACAGATGCTGTCCACGGTGCTGAATTAGAGCCCCTTGACTGACGCTGTCCACGGTGCTGAATTAGGGCCTCTTCACCAACGCTTACCATGGTGCTGAATTAGGATACATTTCAGTATAGTCACGCTCTTCAGCTCAGTCTACTCTATGCTGTTGGTGAACATTGGGGTGGATTGTACCAACATGGTTTAAATTAATCTAGGATTAGAGCTAATCTAGGTTTTGTAAATCTAGGTTTGTAATAAATCAGAGATGTGTTGCACCAATTCATTTTAAATCTTGAACAGTAAATCGATGACTAACGGTTTTAAACTGTGATTAGTGACTTGTTACACAAATTTATGAGGTATTTCATGAGTTGAAATGAAGTAGCTAGCCTAATTGACAAATGAGGCCACAAAGTTTCTGTTCCTTGATAAAATAATAACAATGTAACGTTTTAACTACTTCAACTCCACCGTGAAAGGTTCTCGCCAGTACTAGACAGAAAACTAATTTGTTAGCTAACGTAGCTAGCTAGCTTATAAACCAAGCTAGCTAGCATACAATATTGTTTATTATTGTCGTTACTTAAAGTTATTTAGCAACTGTATTATTTGTCCGCTAGCCACCTGATCATTGCACGTCAAAGAAGTAAAAATTTCTCAGAGCTGATGGAGATGTACTGGAGGATAAAAAGACAGACAACACGACTGTCAAAAATGAAGGAAGACACCTGGGCCATTTTTTGCGACAAATTTAATAGATCGACACGGATTAAAGAGAAGAGGGACCCAAATCGGATGGGAAAAACTTAAAAGCCAAAGCCAAAAAGGATGCTGCAGAGGAGAGGCGGGGGCTATTTCAGACGGGAGCCTCTGTCCAAGGGAATTCATCCTATCACCCAAAATATATGCGATATGATTCTCCAGCAGTTTGCCCCTCTTCAAAACCCCTATGATGACGACGGACAATTTGACCCACCAATATTTAGTAAGCATAAATAATTGGTAAATATCAATGCCTATGATGTGTTAATGCTAACGTTACTTCACTACAATGTTACCGTTATCAGGCCCGTTACAGCATGTTGCATAATAATTATTCTCTGAGGAACTCGTTTTGGTCTCTCCACAGTAGATATGCTGCTATTTTATCAGTTAAACCACCTCAAGTGGCAGTTTAGAATTAATCTCCATTCTAAATGTATATATTTCTTTTAATTCATTGAGCAACAGGATTAACTTTAATCTGTGTTCAACGTGAAAACTAAACTTAGATTAGTGGAAGGATTTCATTTAATTAACTAGGATTTATTTAAACTAGGTTTAAAATTTGGTGCAACAAGATTAATAGATAAACCTTGATTTAACCCAGTTTCAGAGTTAATCCATGTTGGGTGCAACCCAACCCTGGGGCTTTTAAAAGATACTATTTCAAATCAAATTTTATTTGATTAGTGTATTTGGACCATGTTAGTTTGTTGGTGATGTGGACACCAAGGAACTTGAAACTCTCAACCTGCTCCACTACAGCTGTCACGTTCCTGACCTATTTCTGTTAGTTTGTTGTATGTGTTAGTTGGTCAGGACGTGAGTTTGGGTGGGCATTCTATGTTGTCTGTTTCTATGTTGGTTTAGGGTTGCCTGGTATGGCTCTTAATTAGAGGCAGGTGTTTGGCGTTTCTCTAATTGAGAGTCATATTTAGGTAGGTTGTTTCACAGTGTTCGTGGTGGGTGGTTGTCTCCTGTGTCAGTGTTTGTCGCACCATACGGGACTGTTCGGTTTGTTTGTTCATCGTCATTTACGTGTAGTCTATTTTCCCTGAACGTGCGTTCTTCGTGTTTTATTGTAAGTTCGTATGTCCAGGTTTGTCTACTCCGTTTTGTTATTTTGTTAATTAGTCAAGTGTATTTCGTTTTCGTGTTTCCCGTCTTTACTTTAATAAATATCATGTCTTCACAATCCGCTGCATTTTGGTTCAATCCCTGCTCCTCCTCTTCGGATGAAGAGGAGGAGGACAACCGTTACAGAACCACCCACCGATCCAGAACCAAGCGGCGTGAATTCGAGCAGTGGCCTGCTACACAGGAATCATGGACTTGGGAGGAAGTATTGGAGGGAAAAGGACACTGGGCTCACATTGGGGAATATCGCCGCGCTCGTGAGGAGATGGAGGCAGCGAGAGCCCAAGAGCGGTGGTATGAGGAGGCAGCAAGGAGACGTGGCTGGAAGCCCGAGAAGAGACCCCAAAAATTTCTTGGGGGGGGGCTAAGAGGTAGTGGGCCGAGGGCAGGTGGGAGACCTGCGCCCACTTCCCAGGCTTACCGTGGAGAGCGGGAGTACGGGCAGACATCGTGTTACGCAGTAGAGCGCATGGTGTCTCCTGTACGTGTGCATAGCCCGGTGCGGGTTATTCCACCTACCCGCACTGGGAGGGCTAGATGGGGCATTGAGCCAGGTGTCATGAGGCCGGCTCAACGCATCTGGTCACCAGTGCGTCTCCTCGGGCCGGCTTACATGGCACCAGCCTTACGCATGGTGTCCCCGGTTCGCCTACATAGCCCGGTGCGGGTTATTCCACCTCCCCGCACTGGTCGGGCGACGGGGAGCATTCAACCAGGTAAGGTTGGGCAGGCTCAATGCTCAAGGGAGCCAGTACGCTTGCACGGTCCGGTTTTTCCGGCGCTACCTCCCCGCCCCAGCCCAGTACTACCAGTGCCTACACTACGCACCAGGCTTCCAGTGCGTTTTCAGAGCCCTGTTCCTCCTCCACGCACTCTCCCTATGGTGCGTGTCTCCAGCCCAGTGCCTCCAGTTCTGGCACCACGCACTAAGCCTCCTGTGCGTCTCCAGAGCCCTGTACACACTGTTGCTTCTCCCCGTACTCGTCCTGATGTGCGTGCACTCAGCCCGGTGCCACCAGTGCCGGTACCACGCACCAGGCCTATAGTGCGCTTCGAGAGGTCAGTGTGCCCTGTCCCTGCTCCCCGCACTAGGCTTGAAGTGCGTGTCTCCAGTCCGGTGCCTCCAGTTCCGGCACCACGCACCAGGCCTATAGTGCGTCTCAGCCGGCCAGAGTCTGTCGTCTGCCCAACGGCGCCTGAACTGTCCGTCTGCCAAGCGCCGCATGAACTGCCCGTCTGCCATGAGCCTACAGAGCCTTCCGCCAGACAGGAGCAGCCAAAGCCATCCGCCAGACAGGATCAGTCTGAGCCATCCGTCTCCGCAGCGCCATCTGAGCCATCCGTCTCCGCAGCGCCATCTGAGCCATCCGTCTCCTCAGCGCCATCTGAGCCATCCGTCTCCCCAGCGCCCCTTGTGTCGATGTTACCTAAAGGATTTAGTGGGTGTAAGATGAGGGTGGTCATTTGTAGGGGGAGATGCAAGCTGGGATTGACTATGGTGGGGTGGGGACCTCGCCCTGAGCCTGAGCCACCACCGTGGTCAGATGCCCACCCAGACCCTCCCCTAGACTTTGTGCTGGTGCGCCCGGAGTTCGCACCTTATGGGGGGGGTTATGTCACGTTCCTGACCTATTTCTGTTAGTTTGTTGTATGTGTTAGTTGGTCAGGACGTGAGTTTGGGTGGGCATTCTATGTTGTCTGTTTCTATGTTGGTTTAGGGTTGCCTGGTATGGCTCTTAATTAGAGGCAGGTGTTTGGCGTTCCTCTAATTGAGAGTCATATTTAGGTAGGTTGTTTCACAGTGTTCGTGGTGGGTGGTTGTCTCCTGTGTCAGTGTTTGTCGCACCATACGGGACTGTTCGGTTTGTTTGTTCATCGTCATTTACGTGTAGTTTATTTTCCCTGAACGTGCGTTCTTCGTGTTTTATTGTAAGTTCGTATGTCCAGGTTTGTCTACTCCGTTTTGTTATTTTGTTAATTAGTCAAGTGTATTTCGTTTTCGTGTTTCCCGTCTTTACTTTAATAAATATCATGTCTTCACAATCCGCTGCATTTTGGTTCAATCCCTGCTCCTCCTCTTCGGATGAAGAGGAGGAGGACAACCGTTACAACAGCCCCGTCGATGAGAATGGGGGCGTGCTCGGTCCTCTTTTTCCTGGGCACAGGGACTATGGTGGTCTGCTTGAAACATGTTGGTATTACAGACTCAGTCAGGGACAGGTTGAAAATGTCAGTGAAGACAATTGCCAGTTGGTCAGGGCATGCTCAGAGTACACGTCCTGGTAATCCATCTGGGCCTTGTGTATGTTGACCTCTTTAATGGTCTTACTCACTTCGACTACGAAGAGCGTAATCACAGAGTCGTCCGGAACATCTGATGGTCTCATGCATGTTTCAGTGTTACTTGCCTCGAAGCGAGCATAGAAGTAATTTAGCTCATCTGGTAGGCTCGTGTCACTGGACAGCTCATGGCTGTGCTTCCCTTTGTAGTCTGTAATAGTTTGCAAGCCCTGCTACATCCGACGAGCATTGGAGCCGGTGTAGTACGATTCAGTCTTAGTCCTGTATTGACGCTTTACCTGTTTGATGGTTTGTCAGAGGGCATAGCGGGATTTCTTTTAAGCTACCGGGTTAGAGTCCCGCTCCTTGAAAGTGGCCGCTCTACCCTTTAGCTCAGTGTGGATGTTGCCTGTACTCCATGGCTTCTGGTTGGGAAATGTATGTACGGTCACTGTGGGGACGACATCATCAATGGGCTTATTGATGAAGCCAGTGACTGATGTGGTGTACTCCTCAATGCCGTCAGAAAAATCCCTGAACATATTCCAGTCTGTGCTAGTAAAACAGTTCTGTAGCTTAGCATCTGCTTCATCTGACCACTTTGTTATTGACCGAGTCACTGGTGCTTCCTGCTTTAGTTTTTGCTTGTAAACAGGAATCAGGAGGATGTAATTATGGTCAGATTTGTCAAATGGAGGGCGAGGGAGAGCTTTGTACTCATCTCTGTGTGTGGAGTAAAGGTGGTCTAGAGTTTTTTCCCCCTCTGGTTTCACATTTAACATGCTGGTAGAAATTAAGTGAAGCGGATTTAAGTTTCTCTGCATTAAAGTCCCTGGCCACTAGGAGCGCTGCCTCTGGATGAGCGTTTTCCTGGCTGTATACAGCTCATTGAGTGTGGTCTTAGTGCGAACATCGGTTTGTGGTCGTAAATAGACAGCTACGAAGAATATAGATGAAATCTCTCTTGCTAAACAGCTTATCATGAGATACTCTACCTCAGGCGAGCAAAACCTCAAGACTTCCTTAGGGCTAGGCGTCCCACCAGTGGGACACCTGTCGACATCTTCTGGTGAATTTGGAGGGCGCGCAATTCAAATAAATAATCATAAAAATTATGGATATTAAACATTTAGGTACATACAAGTGTCTTATATCAGTCAAAAGCTTAAAGTCTTGTTCATCTAACTGCATTGTCTGATTTACAATAGGCTTTACAGCGAAAGCATGCCATGCGATTGTTTGAGAATGGTGCCCCACATCAAAATATTTTTCAACCAGCACAGGCTTCATAAAATCACAAATAGTGATTAAATATTCACTTACTTTTTGAAAATTTTCCTCTGATTTGCAATCCAAAGGGTCCCAGCTACAACATGCATGGTCGTTTTGTTAGATAAAATCCTTCTTTATATCTCAAAAAGTCAGTTTAGTTGGCGCCATCGATTTGAGTAATCCATTCGTTCAACATGCAGAGAAAGAAATCCAAAAAGCTACTGCTAAACTTTGTTATAACAAGTCAAAATACCTGCTATTTAATCCTCAGGTACCCTAAAATGTAATTAAACTATAATATTTCATACGGAAAGAAGTATGTTCAATAGAAAAGCAAAATTAGCAGGTGCGTGTCCTCTTCGTCGTGCGCGCACAAACTGATTTCCAACTCTGACTCCCAGTGCTAAAACTCAAAATTCGTCCTCGTTTGGGAAGAAACAAGCCTGAAACATTGATCAAAGACTGTTGACATCTAGTGGAAGCCATAGGAATTGCAATCTGGGAGCTGGAATTACATATGCCCCATAGCTTTCCATTGTAAGAACATGGGATCTCAAGAAAAGAAAATTCTGGTTGGTTTCTCTTTGGATTTTTCTACCATATCAATTGTGTTATAGTCTCATACATCATTTTAACATTTCTACAAACTTCAAAGTTCTCTATCCAATGGTACCAATTATATGCATATCCTGGCTTCTGGGCCTGAGTAACAGGTAGTTTACTTTGGGCACATCAGTCAGGCGGAAACTGAGAAAAATAGTCCCTAGCCTCAAGAAATATTGTGCACCAGCTGTTGTTTACAAATATACATAGACCGTCACCCCTTGTCTTAGAGGCCGTTGTTCTATACTGCCGAAAAATCTTAAAACCCACCAGATGTATGTTATTCATGTCGTCGTTCAGCCACGACTCGGTGAAACATAAGATATTACAGTTTTTAATGTCCTGTTGGTAGGATATACGTGATCGTAGTTTGTCTTTTTATTTTCCATTGATTGTACGTTGGCTAATAGGACCGATGGTAAAGGGAGATTACCCGCTCGCCATCGGATCCTTACAAGGCACCAAAACCTTCGTCCCTGATATCTCTGTCTCTTTCTCATGCGAATGACGGGGATGAGGGCCTTGTCGGACGTCTGAAGTAAATCCTTCCCGTCCGACACGATAAAGAAAAAGTTTTTCTCCAGTATGGGGTGAGTAATTGCTGTCCTGATATCTAGAAGCTCTTTTTGGTCATAAGACACGGTGACAGAAACATTATGTACAATATAAGTTACGAATAACACAAAAAACACACACAATAGCACAATTGGTTAGGGGATCGTTAAACGTCAGCCATCTCCTCCGGCACCAGATGGTCACACCAAAAGCATATGTCTAGTCTCCCAAGACTAGATACTTGGATTCTCAGGTAGGCCTAAAGAATGGTCGTCATGTCCGGTCAGGTGAGGTTGCATTGAAAAGTTGGTTTGTAACTCTTAAAATGACATAAACATAAACTCTCATGACACATGGTGTCATTTTATGGTGGGCTGGTAACTCATGGTTGATATGATGTAAAATGTCTAACTTCCAGTGCAGTAGGCTGCTTAATGTGTTTTTCTAACATGGCTTATCTTCCTCCTGCGGACATGTAGGGAGCACCTGTAGACTAGACACTCTGCCTGTCCTCTGAGAGCTCTAGGAAGACAACATAGCGTGACTGTGTCACTGTCACCTCTCGTCTCACTCTGTCTGGAAACAGCTAAATCTGACAACTGCCTCACTGGAGTTTAGCTTAATGTTCTCACTGTCTGGCACTCTGTCTAGATCTCTTGCTTTTTATCTGGCTGCTCAATGTTGGGCTGCTCAATGCTGGGCTGCTCAATGCTGGGCTGCTCAATGCTGGGGCTGCTCAATGCTGGGCTGCTCAATGCTGGGCTGCTCAATGCTGGGGCTGCTCAATGCTGGGCTGCTCAATAACCAGGAGTGCAGGAAGGGCAATCACATACTAGCAGTCTTTAGCTTGCTGCACGTATGCAAATCACCATCTTGAATAAGCATGCCCCATTCAAGAAATTTAGAACCAAGAACAGATATAGCCCTTGGTTCTCTCCTGACCTGACTGCCCTTAACCAACAGAAAAACATCCTATGGCGTTCTGCATTAGCATCGAACAGCCCCCGTGATATGCAACTTTTCAGGGAAGCTAGAAACCAGTATACACAGGCAGTTAGAAAAGCCAAGGCTAGCTTTTTCAAGCAGAAATTTGCTTCCTGCAACACAAACTCAAAAAAGTTCTGGGACACTGTAAAGTCCATGGAGAATAAGAACACCTCCTCCCAGCTTCCAACTGCACTGAAGATAGGAAATACTGTCACCACCGACAAATCCATAATAATTGAGAATTTCAATAAGCATTTTTCTACGGCTGGCCATGCTTTCCACCTGGCTACCCCTACCCCGGTCAACAGCACTGCCCTCCCCTCTGCTACTCGCCCAAGCCTTCCCCATTTCTCTTTCTCCCAAATACAGTCAGCTGATGTTCTGAAAGAGCTGCAAAATCTGGACCCTTACAAATCAGCCGGGCTAGATAATCTGGACCCTTTCTTTCTAAAACTATCTGCTGAAATTGTTGCCACCCCTATTACCAGCCTTTTCAACCTCTCTTTCGTGTCGTCTGAGATTCCCAAAGATTGGAAAGCAGCTGCGGTTATCCCCCTCTTCAAAGGGGGAGACACTCTAGACCCAAACTGCTACAGACCTATATCTATCCTACCCTGCCTTTCTAAGGTCTTCGAAAGCCAAGTCAACAAACAGATTACCGACCATGTCGAATCCCACCATACCTTCCCTGCTATGCAATCTGGTTTCAGAGCTGGTCATGGGTGCACCTCAGCCACGCTCAAGGTCATAAACGATATCTTAACCGCTATCGATAGGAAACAGTACTGTGCAGCCATATTCATTGACCTGGCCAAGGCTTTTGACTCTGTCAATCACCACATCCTCATCGGCAGACTCGACAGCCTTGGTTTCTCTAATGATTGCCTCGCCTGGTTCACCAACTACTTCTCTGATCGAGTTCAGTGTGTCAAATCGGAGGGTCTGTTGTCCGGACCTCTGGCAGTCTCTATGGGGGTGCCACAGGGTTCAATTCTTGGACCGACTCTCTTCTCTGTATACATCAATGATGTCGCTCTTGCTGCTGGTGAGTCTCTGATCCACCTCTACGCAGACGACACTATTCTGTACACTTCTGGCCCTTCTCTTGACACTGTGTTAACAACCCTCCAGGCGAGCTTCAATGCCATACAACTCTCCTTCCGTGGCCTCCAATTGCTCTTAAATACAAGTAAAACTAAATGCATGCTCTTCAACCGATCGCTGCCTGCACCTGCCCGCCTGTCCAGCATCACTACTCTGGACGGCTCTGACTTAGAATATGTGGACAACTACAAATACCTAGGTGTCTGGTTAGACTGTAAACTCTCCTTCCAGACTCACATCAAGCATCTCCAATCCAAAGTTAAATCTAGAATCGGCTTCCTATTCCGCAACAAAGCATCCTTCACTCATGCTGCCAAACATACCCTTGTAAAACTGACCATCCTACCAATCCTCAACTTCGGTGATGTCATTTACAAAATAGCCTCCAAAACCCTACTCAATAAATTGGATGCAGTCTATCACAGTGCCATCCGTTTTGTCACCAAAGCCCCATATACTACCCACCACTGCGACCTGTACGCTCTCGTTGGCTGGCCCTCGCTTCACACTCGTCGCCAAACCCACTGGCTCCAGGTCATCTACAAGACCCTGCTAGGTAAAGTCCCCCCTTATCTCAGCTCGCTGGTCACCATAGCAACGCCCACCCGTAGCACGCGCTCCAGCAGGTATATCTCTCTGGTCACCCCCAAAACCAATTCTTCCTTTGGCCGCCTCTCCTTCCAGTTCTCTGCTGCCAATGACTGGAACGAACTACAAAAATCTCTGAAACTGGAAACACTTATCTCCCTCACTAACTTTAAGCACCAGCTGTCAGAGCAGCTCATAGATTACTGCACCTGTACATAGCCCATCTATAATTTAGCCCAAACAACTACCTCTTTACCTACTGTATTTATTTATTTTGCTCCTTTGCACCCCATTCTTTCTATCTCTACTTTGCACCTTCATTCACTGCAAACCAACCATTCCAGTGTTATTTTTTTACTTGCTATATTGTATTTACTTCGCCACCATGGCCTTTTTATATTTTTATTTATTTATATATATATTTTGTTTGCCTTCACCTCCCTTATCTCACCTCACTTGCTCATATTGTATATAGACTTATTTTTCACTGTATTATTGACTGTATGTTTGTTTTACTCCATGTGTAACTATGTGTTGTTGTATGTGTCGAACTGCTTTGCTTTATCTTGGCCAGGTCGCAATTGTAAATGAGAACGTGTTCTCAATTTGCCTACCTGGTTAAATAAAGGTGAAATAAAAATAAATAAATAAAAAATCCAGTCACATTTTATTCGTCACATGTGCTGAATACAACTGATGTAGACTTAACAGTGAAATCTTTGCTTATGAGCCCTTCCCAACAATGCAGAGTTTTAAAATAATAATGACAATAAAATAGTAACACAAGAAGAATAAAATAAAATACACAAGGATGGAGCTCTATACAGGATGTACCAGTGCCAGATCAATGTGGAGCTCTATACAGGACGTACCAGTGCCAGATCAATGTGGAGCTCTATACAGGATGTACCAGTGCCAGATCAATTTTTTATTTTATTTTTTTATTTCACCTTTATTTAACCAGGTAGGCTAGTTGAGAACAAGTTCTCATTTGCAACTGCGACCTGGCCAAGATAAAGCATAGCAGTGTGAACAGACAACAACACAGAGTTACACATGGAGTAAACAATAAACAAGTCAATAACATGGTAGAAAGAAGAGAATCTATATACAATGTGTGCAAAAGGCATGAGGTAGGCAATAAATCGAATAATTACAATTTAGCAGATTAACACTGGAGTGATAAATCATCAGATGATCATGTGCAAGAAGAGATACTGGTGTGCAAAAGAGCAGAAAAGTAAATAAATAAAAGCAGTATGGGGGTGAGGTAGGTCAATTGGGTGGGTAGTTTACAGATGGACTATGTACAGCTGCAGCGATCGGTTAGCTGCTCGGATAGCAGATTTTTAAAGTTGTTGAGGGAGATAAAAGTCTCCAACTTCAGAGATTTTTGCAATTCGTTCCAGTCGCAGGCAGCAGAGAACTGGAAGGAAAGGCGTCCAAATGAGGTTTTGGCTTTAGGGATGATCAGTGAGATACACCTGCTGGAGCGCGTGCTACGGGTGGGTGTAGCCATCGTGACCAGTGAACTGAGATAAGGCGGCACTTTACCTAGCATAGCCTTGTAGATGACCTGGAGCCAGTGGGTCTGACGAACATGTAGCGAGGGCCAGCCGACTAGGGCATACAGGTCGCAGTGGTGGGTCGTATAAGGTGCTTTAGTAACAAAACGGATGGCACTGTGATAAACTGCATCCAGTTTGCTGAGTAGAGTATTGGAAGCTATTTTGTAGATGACATCGCCGAAGTCGAGGATCGGTAGGATAGTCAGTTTTACTAGGGTAAGTTTGGCGGCGTGAGTGAAGGAGGCTTTGTTCCGGAATAGAAAGCCGACTCTAGATTTGATTTTGGATTGGAGATGTTTGATATGAGTCTGGAAGGAGAGTTTGCAGTCTAGCCAGACACCTAGGTACTTATAGATGTCCACATATTCTAGGTCGGAACCGTCCAGGGTGGTAATGCTAGTCGGGCGTGCGGGTGCAGGCAGCGAACGGTTGAAAAGCATGCATTTGGTTTTACTAGCGTTTAAGAGCAGTTGGAGGCCACGGAAGGAGTGTTGTATGGCATTGAAGCTCGTTTGGAGGTTAGATAGCATAGTGTCCAGGGAAGGGCCGGAAGTATACAGAATGGTGTCGTCTGCGTAGAGGTGGATCAGGGAATCGCCCGCAGCAAGAGCAACATCATTGATGTATACAGAGAAAAGAGTCGGCCCGAGAATTGAACCCTGTGGTACCCCCATAGAGACTGCCAGAGGACCGGACAACATGCCCTCCGATTTGACACACTGAACTCTGTCTGCAAAGTAGTTGGTGAACCAGGCAAGGCAGTCATTAGAAAAACCGAGGCTATTGAGTTTGCCGATAAGAATATGGTGATTGACAGAGTCGAAAGCCTTGGCCAGGTCGATGAAGACGGCTGCACAGTAATGTCTTTTATCGATGGCGGTTATGATATCGTTTAGTACCTTGAGCGTGGCTGAGGTGCACCCGTGACCGGCTCGGAAACCGGATTGCACAGCGGAGAAGGTACGGTGGGATTCGAGATGGTCAGTGATCTGTTTGTTGACTTGGCTTTCGAAGACCTTAGCTAGGCAGGGCAGGATGGATATAGGTCTGTAACAGTTTGGGTCCAGGGTGTCTCCCCCTTTGAAGAGGGGGATGACAGCGGCAGCTTTCCAATCCTTGGGGATCTCAGAAGATACGAAGGAGAGGTTGAACAGGCTGGTAATAGGCGGTGCGACAATGGCGGCGGACAGTTTCAGAAATAGGGGGTCCAGATTGTCAAGCCCAGCTGATTTGTATGGGTCCAGGTTTTCCAGCTCTTTCAGAACATCTGCTATCTGGATATGGGTAAAGGAGAAGCTGGGGAGGCTTGGGCGAGTAGCAGCGGGGGGGGCGGGGCTGTTGGCCAAGGTTGGAGTCGCCAGGTGGAAGGCATGGCCAGCCATTGAGAAATGTTTGTTGAAGTTTTCGATTATCACGGACTTATCAGTGGTGACAATGTGGAGCTCTATACAGGATGTACCAGTGCCAGATCAATGTGGAGCTCTATACAGGACGTACCAGTACCAGATCAATGTGCAGAGTTACGAGATATTTGAGGTAGACTTGAAGACAGGGTAAAGTGACTAGGCATCAGGATAGAAAATAATAAGAGTAAAATAAAGAACAGAGTAGCAGCAGCAAATTATGAGTGTAGAAGTGTGTGTGTGAGAGTGTGAGAGTGTGCGTATGTGTGTGTTTGTGTTGTGTCGCTATGCGTATGTGTGTGTTTGTGTGTGTTCATATGTAGTGTACAGTATGTGAATGTCTGTGGGTTTTGAGTGGAAGTGTCAATGTAGTGTGCATAGGGTAAGCGCAAGATAGAGTCAGCAGAGATACTTTGCGTAGCATTAATTGACTATTTCGCAGTCTGCACCCCCACAACCACTCACCCTCCCCGACATCCCGCCAGGCTATGGAAATCACCTCTCTCTCGTGTTAAAAACATAGTTTGTGGGCCTTTGGAGCTGCGTAAGGCTTTGTTGTGTGTTTGTACCATTACGTGTGGCTATTATTATGTTGATGTTTTCCACTTGACAAAGTTTACAGTGTAGACGTGCATACTCACTGACAGGCAATGCTAGTGATTCAATGAACATTGTAGGTGTCCTACAGTATCACTTGTTTGAACGTGTTACTTTTTGTATGCGAATCGTTAGTGCATCACTGTGGTCTCGATCCTGTCCATTCCTGAGGTGATATTTTAAATATTTCAGAAACACTGTTTAGGAAAGAATTGGCAGAGTACCTCGGCGAATAATCTGGAGACCATATTCAGAGAGCAGAAGAAAATGTGATAGAGAGACCGAGAGGGAGAAAAAGGGGAGAAAGAGAGAGAGAGAGAGAGAAAGTGAGAGATTATACCCCTTTCAGACAGAACATTTTGGTATATTACCGGTAAAAAATATAATTCAATGTTTACATGACCCCCTTTCAAACAGCCCCTTATTTACATATCCATTGGTAACTGGAAAATTGGGAGGGGTTGGGGGGTGTTGTTAAACCATGGGGGCTGAATGCATTTAAAATGAGGGATGTGTTAAACAATGGCAGTATTAATGAATTTACCTGCAAAAAAGTAGCGAACCAGTCACACAGACCCGATACCTGTATTTTGGTTACAGGATCTGTGAAAATGCAGGAATCATGACCAGGTCTTCAGGTGGCTTTTAATTTACAATGTTTTTTTTTACCGCCTACCCCTTTAAGATACACCAAAAAGCTGGTATAATAAAATCAGGCATGGTAAATTATTGGGATTTTGGTCTCTTTATGAAAGGGATAGACAGAAAGATAGAAAGAGAGAAAAGGAAAGGGAGAGAGAAGTCGAGGGGTCTCTTATGTAGATGACGTTCTGTGAGAGCCAGCAGCAGGAGTTGAATCAGTTGGTTTTAGAAACCAGGCTCCGCTCCCTCTCCTGCTCCAGGCCACATTGGTTGATGTGAGAATGACACACGGGGAGAAGAGAACAGGAGAAAACCAGTCTCCCTCTCCTGCCTTCGCTCCGCTCGACCTGCACTTGTAACCTGTTACTGTCGCTGGAGAGGAGAGCAGAGCAGGGGAGGGAAAGGGAAGAGGAGAGGAAACAAGAGGAGATGAGAGCAAGTGAAGAGAAGATATGTGGGAGGAGAGTAAAGGAAGGGAGGTGGAGTAGAGGAGAGGAGAGCAGAGGAAGGCAATGGAGGAGTGGAAAGGGGAGAAGAGAGCAAGGGGATAAAGGAGATGAGGGATGAGAGAGCAAGGGAATAAAGTAGATGAGGGATGAGAGAGCAAGAGAAGAGAGGAGAGGAGGGCAAAGGGGAGAGGAGAGGGGGAGGAGAGCAAGGGAAGAGAGGAGGAGGAGGAGGGGGGGTGAGGGGAAGAGAGGAGATGAGTAGGCTGGAGGAGGGCTGATGTGAGGGTATAGTTATTCTCAGCGTGGGAGTGTAATGTCGTCTGCAACACAAGTGCTACTGTCACAGCTGAGACCACCACCACCACCACCACCACCACCACCACCACCACCACCACCACCAACAACACCACCAACAACAACAGTTCTAACACAACCTACCACAGCCTAGGACTGCCAGCGCAGGAAATTTACAAACTGCATAGTTATGGCAATGATACCAGTCAACACAATTAGCACCTTCACAAGAATCATAGTCAGAGCAGACAAATCACACCCACAACACAAGGTTAACAGTCAGATCAGTCAAATCACAATGTCAACAGTCAGAGCAGCCAAAACACACCTAAAAAACAAGGTTAACGGTCAGATCAGACAAAACACACCCACAAAACAAGGTTAACAGTCAGAGCAGCCAAAACACACCCACAACACAAGGTTAACAGTCAGAGCAGCCAAAACACACCCACAACACAAGGTTAACAGTCAGAGCAGCCAAAACACACCCACAACACAAGGTTAACAGTCGGAGCAGCCAAAACACACCCACAACACAAGGTTAACAGTCAGAGCAGCCAAATCACACCCACAACACAAGGTTAACAGTCAGAGCAGATAAAACACACCCACAACACAAGGTTAACAGTCAGAGCAGCCAAAACACACCCACAACACAAGGTTAACAGTCAGAGCAGCCAAAACACACCCACAACACAAGGTTAACAGTCAGAGCAGATAAAACACACCCACAACACAAGGTTAACAGTCAGAGCAGATAAAACACACCCACAACACAAGGTTAACAGACAGAGCAGATAAAACACACCCACAACACAAGGTTAACAGTCAGAGCAGCCAAAACACACCCACAACACAAGGTTAACAGTCAGAGCAGATAAAACACACCCACAACACAAGGTTAACAGTCAGAGCAGATAAAACACACCCACAACACAAGGTTAACAGTCAGAGCAGATAAAACACACCCACAACACAAGGTTAACCAACATAGACCACCATAGGCAGCTACAGCTATAATATCTGAGCTATCATAACCAAACCCATTTACAGAAAAAAAAATATATATATATCTATTGTTTGTATATTATATATACAGAACCAGTCAAAGGTTTGGACACACCTACTCAAGGGTTTTTCTTTATTGTTTACTATTTCCTACATTGTAGAATAATAGTGAAATCATCAGAACTATGAAATAACACATATAGAATCATGTAGTATCCAAAAAAGTGTTAAACAAATCTAAATATATTTTATATTTGAGATTCTTCAAAGTAGCCACACTTTACCTTGATGGCAGCTTTGCACACTCTTGGCATTCTCTCAACCAGCTTCATAAGGTAGTCACCTGAAACGCATTTCAATTAAAAGGTATGCATTATTAAAAGTTAATTTGTGGAATTTATTTCCTTCTTATTGCGTTTTAGCCAATCAGTTGTGTTGTGACAAGGTAGGGGTGGTATACAGAACATTGCCCTATTTGGTAAAAGACCAAGTCCATATTATGGCAAGAACAGCTCAAATAAGCGAAACGACAGTCCATCATTACTTTAAGACATAAAGGTCAGTCAATCCGGAAAAGTTTCTTAAAGCGCAGATGCAAAAACCATCAAGCACTATGATGAAACTGGCTCTCATGAGGACCGCCACAGGAAAGGAAAACACAGAGTTACCTATGCTGCAGAGGATAAGTTCATTAGAATTACCAGCCTCAGACTGCAGGCCTCAATAAATGCTTCAAAGAGTTCAAGCAACAGACACATGTCAACATCAGGCCTTCATTATCACGACTCAGGATATGACCCAGACACAGGAGGTTGATGGTTAAGTACTCAGATAATTTATTATAACACGGGGGGCAGGCAAAGGGCAGGTCGAGGACAGGCAGAGGTTCGTAACCAGGTCAGTGTCCGACAGGTGCAGGACGGCAGGCAGGCTCAGGGCAGGCTGGAAACAGGAGACAAAGGAATGTGAGACAGAGGTTTGATCCTAGACACATGAAAAGTGGGATGTATACGGAGGGTGTGGGGCAACAGAAGACAAACAGCAAGGGGCTAAGAATCTTGGAGATGGGGAAAGTTTACGGGACTCCACCCAGAGGGGCAGATCCCGAGTGGACAGGCATACCCTCTGCCTGAGACTATAGCGGGGAGCAGGGGTCCCGTGGCGGCTCGTCTGTTGCCGATAACTGGAGGTGGTCTTTGGAAGGGCGTACCGGGCTCTCTTCCAGGTACGGCGACAGTGGCGGACGAACATCTGGGCCGAGGGTATGCTGATCTCTTCCTCTTGTTAGGAAAGAGTGGAGGCTGATATCCCAAGGAACACTCGAAAGGCGAGAGACCAGTGGCCGATCAGGGATGGGTGTTGCGAGCTTATTCCACCCATACGAGTTGCTGGCTCCAGGTGGTGGGGTTAGCGGAGACGAGGCAGCAAAGAGCCGTCTCCAAGATTGGCTCGCTCTGACTGGCCATTGGACTGGGGTTGACGGCCCAATGAGGGTGCAGAATGCCTTCCAGAACCGGGACGAGAACTGAGGACCGCGATCAGAGACCATGTCCACCGGAAGACGTGCTGCACCATGAGCTGGGCCGTCTCCTTGGCTGACGGTAACTTGGGAAGGGGAATGATATGGACGGCCTTGGAAAACCTATCCACCACCGTAAGGATAGTGGTGTTGCCGTCTGATGGAGGGAGAGCAGTGATGAAGTCCAGGGATATATGGGACCAGGGGTGGTGAGGAACAGGGAGTAGTTGAAGGAAGCCAGCCGGAGCTTGCCGCAGGGTTGAATTCTGAGCACACACAATGCAGGCGGCAACAAATGCGGAGACATCAGGAACCATGGTGTACCACCAGGATGGCAGGCCAGTCTGGAGGAATGAGCCCATTTCAGGATCGGGGAACGGGCAGAGTCCGGGACAAACGTTGGGTTAGCCGGGCACCCCCCAGGGTCCAGATGGGAATGCTGTGCCTCACGGACCTGGTTCTCTACACCCCAGTTGAGTGCAGCCGCAAGACAAGAGATAGGGAGGATGGTCTTGGGGTCCAACGGTGTAGCAGCGGGGCTATAGAGGTGTGAGAGCGCATCAGGCTTCACATTCTTGGACCCCAGGTGGTAGGAGATAGTAAAGTTGAACCGAGTGAATAGGAGGGCCCATCGAGCTTGCCTAGAGTTGAGGTGCTTGGCAGTGCACAGACATTCCAGGTTTTTGTGATATGACCACACTATGAATGGATGTTCCACCTCCTCTAACCAGTGCCTCCACTCCTCCAACGCCATCTTCACTGCGAGTAGTTCTCGATTGCCCATGTCGTAGTTCCTCTCAGCGGGGTTAAGATGATGGGAAAGGAAAGCAAAGAGATGCAGCTTTTCAGAGTGCATCGGAATATTTCCAGCAGCAATGACGTACCCTAGGAAGGAGATGGTGGAGCGATGGAATTCACACTTTTCTGCTTTAACAAAAAGCTGGTTCCCCGGGAGACGTCGAATGATCTGTCGGACGTGAAGGACGTGCTCTTGAGCTGACCGGGAAAAAACGAGGATGTCGTCAAGGTAGGCAAACACGAACCGTTTCAACATGTCACGGAGCACATCGTTACCAGGGCCCGGAACACTGCGGGAGTGCTGGTCATCGCAATGGCATAACAAGGTACTCGTAGTGCCCACTAGCCGTGTTAAAAATTGTCTTCCATTTGTCTCCTTCCCATATCCGAATCAGATGGGAGGCGTTCCAAAGGTCCAACTTTGAGAAGATCGTTGCCCTCTGGAGAAGCTCGAAAGCCGAGGAGATGAGTGGTAGTGTGACAAAACTGCACATTTTAAAGTGGCCTTTTGTTGTCCCCAGCAGAAGGTGCACCTGTGTAATGATCATGCTGTTTATTCAGCTCCTTGATATACCACACCTGTCACGTGGATGGATTATATTGGCAAATGAGAAAGTCTCACTAACAGGTCTGTAAACAAATAAGCTTTTTGTGCATTTTCTGGGATCTTTTAATTCAGCTCATGGAACATGGGACCAACACTTTACATGTTGCGTTTATATTTCTGTTCAGTGTATATAGAGAGATGTCAATATATGGCTCTGGTCATAACTAAGACATACTGCTGCTGCAGTACGTAGCTAAACCAGTTGAATGCTAGGAGATATAGGGGCAGGGCAGAGGCAGACGCAGCGGAAGTAGTTGGCCATGACAAGGCAAGGCCACCATACTGTAGATGGTGGGTCATTAAATAATTTACTGACTGGATACTTCTGCCCATGAAGAAGTAGAATATGTGTTAGATGGTGTCTTTTCCCACAAGAAACCAAAATATGTTGCTCTGAGCATTTGTCTGAAGTCTAATCAAGTGTGTTTGTGCGGAAGATACTGTTGTTGTTTTGCCCGGTTGGAAATAAAAGCGTCAGAGTATAACCTTTGATTGTGTTTCAGGCTTTCTGCATGTGAGATGATGCTGTTTTTATTTGAGTTCAGATTCATTATTGATGCAGTTAGAGTGCAGTGGGTGGGAGGAAGAGGAGGAAGAGGAAGAGAGGGATATTATGCATTGGTCTGAAACAAAGTCCTCAATGCTCTTTGTCTGTCTCTGTTTCTCCTTTGCCACGCCGCTGCCTCTCAAAGTGAAGACTTACCGTGTAAATCTTACTTACTCCCACTTCTGTCAATCATTTTGTAAGCCAGTAGATCTTTGAAGTAGAGTCAAGAGCGCCCATAGGATTATAAGAATGATCAGTGTTAGAGAGCAGTGTGACCTGTTCTGTGTTAGAGAGCATTGTGTCCTGTTCTGTGTTAGAGAGCAGTGTGTCCTGTTCTGGGTTAGAGAGCTGTGTGTCCTGTTCTGGGTTAGAGAGCAGTGTGTCCTGTTCTGTGTTAGAGAGCAGTGTGTCCTGTTCTGGGTTAGAGAGCAGTGTGTCCTGTTCTGGGTTATAGGGCTGTGTGTCCTGTTCTGTGTTAGAGATCTGTGTGTCCTGTTCTGGGTTAGAGAGCAGTGTGTCCTGTTTAGAGGTAGAGTACAGACCTATATGTGTGTAAGAGTCAAGGATTTGATGTGTGGTCTGGATAAGAGGTGGGCTGCATCTCAAATGGCACCTGATCGATCCCTATGGGCCCTGGTCAAAAGAAGTGCACTATATAGGGAATAGGGTGCCACTTTGGGACGTAATAGTGGTGCGGGTGTGTGGGTTCATCAGTGGGGCATCTGAGGTGCCTGACCTTCAGGTGACATTCTTCCTGAGAATAGCTAACCAGCCAGACAACCTACTTCACTCCTTGAAGGTCTATAGTATGTGTGTTACTAACCACCACCACTCACTTCTCTAAATGGATACAAGCTTAGTTTTTATCCTGAATGATGTTCCTGGAAAGAGACTTTGTAAACAAAGACCTGATAATGCAACTCATACCATGGCATTGTTGAATACCTGTTTCTGATTAGCTTTAAGGGCGTTCAAGAGAGTGCATTATTTCCCGATAATGTACGTTATATTTGCACATTACAATTCAATGGCTATAGTTCATTCTTGCATGTTCTATGTTTGAACTGCTTTTGAACGCAAAAGTCGAAATGAAAACATTATTGGCAATGTTGAATTCGATTTTCATAATTGCAAGTTAGGACTGATGGTTTGGTTAGCTAAACTAGCAAGTTTGTTTGTTTGGTTACCACAGCAACTACTGTAGCTATCTAGTAAACTTGCTAGCTACTTCAGCGGGAGTTGAACACATTTTTACCAGCAAAATTATAATAGATACAGTGCATTCGGAAAGTGTTCAGACCCCTTGACTTTTTCCTCATTTTGTTACATTACAGCCTTATTCTAAAATTCATTAAATTGTTTGTTTCCCTCATCAAAATACACACAATACCCCAAAATGACTAATCAAAAATAGGCTTTTAGAAGTGTTTGTACATGTATTTATAAAAAAAAAAGATCACGTCACATTTACATAAGTATTCAGACCCTTTACTTAGTACTTTGTTGAAGCACCTTTGGTAGCGATTACAGCCTCAAGCCTTCTTGGGTATGACGCTACAAGCTTGGCACATGTATTGGGGAGTTTCTCCCATTCTTCTCTATTTTCAGGTCTCTCCAGAGATGTTCGAGCGGGTTCAATTCCGGGCTCTGGCTCGGCCACTCAAGGAAATTCAGAGATTTATCCCGAAGCAACTCCTGCGTTGTCTTGGCTGAGGTCCTGAGCACTCTGAAGCAAGTTTTCATCAAGGATCTCTCTGTACATTGCTCCTTTCATCTTTCCCTCGATCCTGACTAGTCTCCCAGTCCCTGCCGCTGAAGAACATCCCCATAGCATGATGCTGCCACCACCATGCTTTACCATATGGCGCTGTTTCATCAGACCAGAGAATCTTGTTTCTCATGGTCTGGGAGTCTTTAGGTGCCTTTTGGCAAACTCCAAGTGGGCCGTCATGTCCCTTTTACTGAGGAGTGGCTTCTGTCTGGCCAATACCATAAAGGCCTGATTGTTGGAGTGCTGCAGAGATGGTTGTCCTTCTGGAAGGTTCTCCCATCTCCACAGAGGAACTCTGGAGCTCTGTCAGAGTGACCATCGGGTTCTTGGTCACCTCCCTGACCAAGGCCCTTCTCTCCCGATTGCTCAGTTTGGCCGGGCAGCCAGCTCTAGGAAGAGTCTTGGTGGTTCCAAACATCTTCCATTTAAGAATGATGGAGGACACTGCGTTTTTGTGGACCTTTAATGCCGCAGAAATATTCTGTTACCCTTCCCCTGATCTGTGCCTCGACACAATCCTGTCTCTGAGCTCTATGGACAATTCCTTTGACCTCATGGCTTGGTTTTTGCTCTGACACTCACTGTCAACTGTGGGACCTTATATAGACAGGCGTGTGCCTTTCCAAACCATGTCCAATCAATTGAATTTACCACAGGTGGACTCCAATCAAGTTGTAGAAACATCTCAAGGATGATGAATGGAAACAGGATGCACCTGAGATCAATTTCGAGTCTCATAGGAAAGGTTCAGAATACTTATGTAAATAACGTATGTCTGTTTTTAATTTAACATTTCTAAAAACCTGTTTCACTTTGTCATTGTGGATTATTGTGTGCAGATTGACGAGGACAGTTCTTTATTTAAATCCATTTTAGAATAAGACTGTAACGTAGCAAAATGTCTGAATACTTTCTGATAGCACTGTATAGGCTACTAACACATTGCCTTTCTTGCACTAACACTCACACTTGTCTTTTCTTAGTAGCACTGACTTTGCTAATAGCTGCTTTATTTGAGGACAAATGTGCTTCCTATGACTGTGATGTGTGTTTGTCTGTAAGTCACTCTGGATAATAGTGTCTGCTACAGTGGAGGCTCTGAAAGCCATTCAGTTAACCCCTGGTGCCATCGTTTGGAGTGCATTACATGGGTGAGAACATCCTAATGGAAGGGAATGTGTGAGTGGTACAATGAGCTGATCTGAACCATGTGACTAATCCAGTTAACTGAAGATAATCATCCCATCAGCTCCCTGTCATACAGTAGCCCCTGGACTGTGGGGCTTTAGACTGTGTGTGTGTGAGTAAATGTGTACAGTGTGTGTATACAGTATAAACATACAGTACGTTAATCTCGGGCCGGCAAACCATGCCAATATATCCTCCAAACACCGGTTTCGAGGGCATTATCACATACAACGGGTTACCAACATATTCAAACAACGATTGACATGTTTTCATTGAAAACGTTATTTGGATTAATTTATTCATACTATTTCATCCTTCCACAATATATAGTTCCGACACAAATCTAGGGTTTCTACCCAAGCCGACTGGTCGTTCGTTCTATCGGTTCGGTTGCCATGATGGCTGCAACGTTCTCATCCCTTGCTTGTTAGCTAGCCAACTTCGGCTAACACAGTCCCTTCAACCAGTGCAGCCAGAATAACAGCAAAGTAGCTGCATTTGCTTTTGTTTAAGCTGTTTTTTTGGTGATTGTTTTTTAGATACATCCATAACAATGAACTAATGATGCATGATTTCCAGGACACTGTTCAGAGGAGCTAGCCAACTACACAGCTAACACAATAACTTCAAACAGAAGCTGGAATGACAGCAATTGATTCATGATTCATGATTTCGACTGGTTGAGAAAAGCTGCCAGCGTGTCTGTCTCATCCTGACTCCCGACACGTTCATTATGGAACATCTGGAGATCAAATTTCAATATTGAAACAATGTTGCAAATGTCGGAAAGACAGACAGCAAGGTTTATACAAATCTCCACCATTTGAAAACCAAATGCTAGTCTAAACAAAATGGGATATAACGTGTAAATTAGTTTTACAGTGGAGATCAAGTTTATAAATTGCCTGGCTGGGCTGATGAGACAGTGGATTGCGCAGTCAGATGGATCACTGAATAGTCATTTTAACATCATAGCCTTGGTGACTGGTGGTGGTGGCTGGTGGTAACTTGTGGAATAGACACCGGCTGGAACACGGTTTTAACTAACCAGCCTCCAGGATTACTAGCTACTAGCTAGAGACAGCCACAGTAGCTGCCTTGGTAACCAAACAAACAGACGTACTATCTTAGCTAACCAAACCATCATTCTAGCTTGCTATTTTGAAAATCAAATTCAACAATGTCAATAATGTTGTCAATTCGACTTTTGCTTTCAAAAGCAGCTAAAAAATAGAACATATAAGAATGAACTTCATAGCCATTGAATTATACAGTGCAATTATACTGAGCGTTATAGTGAAATAATGCACGCACTAGAATTCCCTTCAAGCCAATCAAAAATGAATATTCAACAATGCCATGGTATAAGTATGTAAATACTGTATGTGTGTGTGGACGGGTGTATTGGACCTTCAGTAAAGACACAAAGACACAACACACATCACAACTGTTTGCCAGATCAGAGACTATATAATGTTCGCACACACCCACACATTCTATCTGGAGAGATGTTGCACATTGCATTCTCACTGCAGCGGCAACAGCCGATGAGAACATCCCACGACCCTGCAGTCCAAATTAGAAGGACCTTCGCTCAGCACGAGATTTAAACCTCGCTCCGCTAAACACTGCCCTCTGTGTGTGTGTGTGTGTAAATACACGTGTGTGTGTGTGTCCACTAATCAACCTTTCAATTATGCTAATCAAGAAGCAGTTAGTTCATAATGATCCCCATTAAAAGCAATGCGCTGAGTCAGCTGTGGTCTGAAAGGTCTGATGTTGGTCTGATGTGCCTCACTGGCTCTGCTACATGACAGTCCTTTATAATGGATGGCTTACACACGCTCTGTTATGCTGTGTTATGTAAATATATGCACAGTGAGGATGATACCAGGGCATGATGAATACGGCCGTGGTGATATGAAATGGAAGGGTAATTGTAGAGTACAGTGTGTACTAGATAAGAGTGTTTGAAGTTCAATATAAATATAAGTGATGAGTATGAATACGAACTAGAAGGGTTAATTTGAGTTCAATATGAATATATACTGAAACGGTGATGAGACTTTAGTATGAATAGAGGGGTGATTAGTTCTATATGAATATGTACCAGAAGGGTCATAGAGCAGATTGCACACATACCCACTGTACTGCGATGATGACATTAGGCCAGTCTGAATATGTACTATCAGGGTGGTTGTGGTTGCTCCTGTTTACGTATTTGGCTTGGAGTCCACTTTGAAAGGTCACACAGCGGTCACAGACTAGTACACATGAATCGCTGAGGATCAAATGCGGCTGTGGGGCAACATGGCATGTTGTCTTGAAAGTTAGTTTAAAACTCCTTTTGGGGATGTTTTTTGTGTATGTATGCCTTTTCTGCCAGTTACACAACTGTATCCCTCTCCTTCTGTGTGTGTGTGTGTGTTTGTGCCTATGTGTGTGTGTGTGTGTGTATGTGTTTGTGTGCAGCTGCCTTGGGCGCGGAGATAGAGGAGCGACTGGTGACCTACCTGCTGTCTCCAGAGCGCTACAACAAACTGATCAGACCTGCTGTCAACAAGAGCCAACAGGTCACCATCCATATACAGGTGTCCCTGGCCCAGCTCATTAGTGTGGTGAGCACACACACACACACACACACACACACACACACACACACACACACACACACACACACACACACACACACACACACACACACACACACACACACACACACACACACACACACACACACACTCTCTCATGCTTCTCTCTCTCTGTCTGTCTGTCTGTCTGTTGCAGAATGAGAGAGAACAGATCATGACCACCAACTGCTGGCTGACTCAGGTATGGAATGACTACAGGTTGATGTGGGACCCAGAGGAGTATGAGGGCATTAAGAAGGTCCGCCTCCCATCTCAACACATCTGGCTGCCTGACATCGTCCTCTACAACAAGTGAGTGAGCTGTGTTTGTGTGTGTGTGTGTTATGTGTAATTATAAACTGGGTGGTTCAAGCCCTGAATGCTGATTGGCTGAAAGCTGTGGTATGTATTTGTGTGTATACCACGTGTATGACAAAACATTTATTTTACTCTTCTAATTACGTTGGTAACCAGTTTTTAAAGCAATAAGGCACCTCTGGGGTTTGTGGTATGTGGACAATATACGATGGCTAAGGGCTGTATCCAGGCACTCCGTGTTGCGGAGAACAGGCCTTAGCCGTGGTCTATTGACCACACACCACACACCCTCGAGCCTTATTGCCAAAATATAATCCATATTTATATATCAGACACTATGTGTTATAAATGTATGCAGTAAAAAGTACATACTTTTCTTTAAGAATGTAGTGAAGTAAAAGTAAAAGTAGTCAAAAAATATATATAGTAAAGTAGATTTTTAGTTAAGTACTTTACACCACTGAAATACTGTATGTTGACTGTGTAAATTCCCCTGTCTGTATTCTGTCTGTACATTTGTCTATTGCTGGCAGCACTAATTAACAGGTTGCCATTTATTGTCATGAATCTTGCCCTGTAGGCAGCTCTGCAGAGTGGTCCCTAGCTGGCAAAGCCACAAAGTCATAAAGTCATCGACCTAACCCTAAGCTTAACCCTAAACTTAACCACACTGCTAACCATAATGCCTAACCCTAACCGTAAATGAAGACTAAAAAGCTTGTACTTGTTTTCATGAATTTTTACAACACAGCCAATTATGACTTTGTAGCTGGCCCATCTAGTGGAAATCGCTAAGTCAAATTCTGGGTACGTGTCAATGTACTTGGCAACTAATAGTGATTCTGGTTCTAATCTGAGCCTCAGCTAAGCCAAGGTCTTCAGGACAGGAGGGAGGGCTGAAGTCAAGATGTGATTACTGTAATAATTTGGAGGGAGGGAACAGGAGACAGAGGTGAGGGCTTAGAGAGAGGGGGGATAGATGAGCACTGTTAAATCTGCAGAGAGGAGATTTGGATTATGAAACTCCTGTGTGATGTGTGTAATCAGAGGCCAGGGTCAGGTGGCTGTGTGATGTGTGTAATCAGAGGCCAGGGTCAGGTGGCTGTGTGATGTGTGTAATCAGAGGCCAGGTCAGGTGGCTGTGTGATGTGTGTAATCAGAGGCCAGGTCAGGTGGCTGTGTGATGTGTGTAATCAGAGGCCAGGTCAGTTGGCTGTGTGTGTGTATGACAGAAAGGCTCTCGCCCTCACCTGTTTCACACTCCATGTACTCAACACCACCAGCATGGGAGTTCTGTCCTGATCTAGTCTTTCTGGACTTTAGCTTTTAAAGTGGAAATAAAGCAAATGATTTTAGTTGTGAAGAATCATGTGAAATATGGAAGTGCAATATAATTTCTATTTGATTATATTGGGTTGACTTGTCAAAGTGTGACATGATGAGGTTGGAACCAGGTGCAGAGAAGAGACCAGATGAGGAATCAGTGGTTAAGGATAAACATAAATACTTTACTGCGAAACAGTAGCTGCAGAATCACAGTACACTGGGAAAACCAACAAACACTAAGTCTCAAAAACTCACTCATGAAATAACCGCAAATGGTAAACAATTCAAGCTATTGCAAAGGACCACAGAAACACACCTCTTTTAACAGGGACACAATCATAAATTAATAAGACACACCTGAGTTCAATAAAAGTCTCTAGGGCGGTCTCTGCCGCCCTCTAGTGCCAGGAGGAACCATGACACAAAGTGAAAATAAATTATTTAATTTTTCATGCCTGAATGTGTTAGGTTGACAGATGATTGACTATGAAGTTAATATATTTATTTAGATATTGAGTAATAGTTGTTTGTGTATAGAGCTATAGTTGTTTGTGTATAGAGCTATAGTTGTTTGTGTATTGAGCTATAGTTGTTTGTGTATAGAGCTATAGTTGTTTGGGTATAGAGCTATAGTTGTTTGGGTATAGAGCTATAGTTGTTTGGGTATAGAGCTATAGTTGTTTGGGTATAGAGCTATAGTTGTTTGGGTATAGAGCTATAGTTGCTTGGGTATAGAGCTATAGTTGTTTGGGTATAGAGCTATAGTTGTTTGGGTATAGAGCTATAGTTGTTTGGGTATAGAGCTATAGTTGTTTGGGTATAGAGCTATAGTTGTTTGGGTATAGAGCTATAGTTGTTTGGGTATAGAGCTATAGTTGTTTGGGTATGGAGGTAGTTGTTTGTGAATGGAGGTAGTTGTTTGTGTATAGAGCTATAGTTGTTTGTGTATAGAGCTATAGTTGTTTGGGTATAGAGCTATAGTTGTTTGAGTATGGAGGTAGTTGTTTGTGTATAGAGCTATAGTTGTTTGGGTATAGAGCTATAGTTGTTTGGGTATAGAGCTATAATTGTTTGGGTATGGAGCTATAGTTGTTTGGGTATAGAGCTATTGTTGTTTGGGTATAGAGCTATAGTTGTTTGGGTATGGAGGTAGTTATTTGGGTATAGAGCTATAGTTGTTTGGGTATAGAGCTATAGTTGTTTGGGTATGGAGGTAGTTGTTTGGGTATAGAGCTGTAAAGAGACTTTTAACCAGCTGCATATTTAGAACAGGAGTAGATTTATTGCATAGAGCAGTGTGTCTGTGTGTGTGTGTTTGTGCTTAGGAGCAGAGCAGTGTGATGGCTGGATTCCTCCTGACCTGCTCTATAATTGATAACACTTTTATGTATAATGTATAACACCTGCGGCCTGGTGAGAATCTAAAATCGAAATCTCAGCAGATTCAGGCATGTCCTGTGACAGGGGTGTCTGATGTAGTTTGCCCTGTCGCTGTCCCTTGTCCCCAAGCACAACAACCCAAATGCCCAGTCAACAACACCACCTACCATTTCTTCCTCTGTCTTCTCTTCACCTAATGCTAACAGCCACCTCTCACCAATTTCTCACCCCTGTGTGTTTATTTGTATGTATTTATCTTCTTCTTCTATGTGTTTCTCTTCTTCTATGTATTTCTCTTCTTCTTTTATGCATTTATCTTCTCCTATGTATTGATTTTCTTCTATATATTGACCTTCTATGCATTTCTCTTCTTCTTTTATGCATTTCTCTTCTTCGTTGTATTGATATTCTGTGTTTATCTTCTTCTATTTATTTATCTTCTATGTATTTATATCCTTCTCCTATGTATTTATCTTCTTATTCTATGTATTTATCTGTGTGGTATCTCTGACCCCCCCCCCTCTCTCTCTCTCTCCCCCCATGGTAACCTGTCTCTCCCCCCCCCCCCTCTCTCTCTCTCCCCCCATGGTAACCTGTCTCTCAATGCCGATAGATACATATTAGAAGGAGACCTCATAGTTCCTATCTGTTAATGTGTGCTGGTTCTGACTCCTTTCTGTCTTCTCTTCACCTCAGTGCGGATGGGAACTATGAGGTGTCATTCTACTCCAACACGGTTGTCTCCAACAATGGAGAGGTGAACTGGCTGCCCCCCGCCATCTACAAGTCGGCCTGCAAGATCGAGGTCCGCGACTTTCCCTTTGACCAGCAGAACTGCACACTCAAGTTCCGATCCTGGACCTACGACCACACCGAAATCGACCTGATCCTGCTCAGCGATTTCGCCAGCCGTGACGACTTCAAGCCCAGCGGTGAGTGGGACATCGTGTCTCTGCCGGGACGCAAGAACGAAGACCCCTCTGACATCACCTACCTGGACATCACCTATGACTTCATCATCAAGCGCAAGCCACTATTCTACACCATCAACCTCATCATCCCCTGTGTCCTCATCACCTCTCTGGCCATCCTGGTCTTCTACCTGCCGTCTGACTGTGGGGAGAAGATGACTCTGTGTATCTCAGTCCTCCTGGCCCTCACTGTGTTCCTGCTGCTGATCTCTAAGATCGTCCCACCTACGTCTCTAGCTGTCCCTCTCATAGGGAAGTATCTGATGTTTGCCATGGTGCTGGTCACCTTCTCCATCGTCACCAGTGTCTGTGTGCTCAACGTGCACCACCGCACGCCCTCCACACACACCATGCCCCCCTGGGTCAAACGTCTCTTCCTGCACCGCCTCCCCTCCTTCCTGTTCATGCGTCGGCCGGGCAGCTCCAACATCCGAGAGAGGTTCCGCCAGAAGCACCAGCGGCGCTCCTACTCCGACCTGAAGCTGAGAGACGGGGCGGTGGCAGTGGCCCCGGCCGCGGGGGGAATGGGGGTGGCAGAGGGGTCTGGGATAGGCAGGGCCGACTCCTTCTATGTGAACGAGGAGTCGGCCAAGCGGTACGGCTGGAGGATCAGCGACCTGTCGGAGAACACAGAGTTCAGGAAGAGGATGACAGTGAAGTGTCACGCAGACGTTGAGGAGGCTGTGGACGGGGTGCGCTACGTTGCCGAGAAGATGAAGAGTGAGGACAACGATGAGGGGGTGAGTGTGTGTGTTTGTGTGTGGTGGAAGGATAGCCTTGAGATGATATGAGCAGAAACCACATACACAACCGATACATCACATTTTCAGTTTCTTACAGTTTCTATGTCTTTTCACTCAGAGCCCTTTCAATAGTTTTGAGCCGACAGTATTGTGCTTCTATTGTCAAAATATTATTAATCGTGTATCGCTCTTTTTGTATCCTGCCACAGGTCATTGAGGACTGGAAGTATGTTGCCATGGTGATTGACCGGCTCTTCCTGTGGATATTTGTGTTTGTGTGCATTACTGGGACTTTGGGGCTGTTCATGCAGCCCCTCTTCCAGAGCTACAACACACCCACGGCAGACGACCTGGAGCAGAACTGACCTATGACCCGAAACCTGACCCTAACGCCCCCCAACACCCCCACGAGGAACACCCGCCGCGAGTAAAACAGCTACTTACCAACACCTTGAAACAGAACTGTGTTATTTTGACACACTCACATACTGTACGCACACAGCACACCGGCCGCCACCACACCAACCAATGCCCCTCAACCTCCCCTCTTAACATCTTATATGGAACAGAGCAACCCCACCAACCCCAGAAAAAGGGTCTGTTATTTTTCATTTTATTTCTGCATTTGAAAAGGGGAACCAATCTTTTCTGCACAGTTCCAGAATAATTTGCTGAGCCCAAAGATCCACACACACACACACACACACACACCCACAACGGGGCGACCCTGGCCAGAAGACGACAACAGAGCCGCTAGTCTCTGCTACAGAGAAGGACAGCTCCTCCGTGTGTCCTCGTCCAGTGAAGCACAGACAGACACACGGACATAACTCTTGCCTTCAGACGGAGAGGGTGAGGCGCATTTCTTTAGACAGGAATGCCAGCAGGCTTGTTATTTTGCTGTGAAACGGGAAGCTTTGACTGTCTCCCCTCACGCCACAGTATGTTGACTGAGTACTACTGTACAGTATTTGGGACTGCTTCTGGCCCCAGGTGGTCAGTCACCTGATGGGCTTTCAATGCGTTAACATTAGCTTTTTAGCCTACTGGGTCATGTGTGTAATTTTACGTTCAAATGGTTGTTCTTATGTGTTCAAAGAGGGTGGGACCAACGGGAAGCTAGTTGTTAAGTAAATACAAAAATTACCATCAAACTGTTGTCACTCGCCTTTGCTTCTCTTAAAGGTGCAGTACGCCGGAGTAAGAAGTGTTCATTCTCACAACGTTTTCCAGGTAACCAGCAGCTGTACAGAATTTTATACACACAAACCCCATACGCAAACCGGTCAAACTGAACAGCGTTTGGCTCTGCACTAGCAATCTTCCAGGCGGTATTAACATTGCTTAGTATTTTTTCAGAAATCTTTAACCCAAGTCTGTGTTCAACTTATTTATTGTCACTGTCATATATGCACTCTGTCACTGCTATAAATGCTAGCCAAGGGAAGGAATACTGTACACAATTCAAGTGAAGAGTTTTGTTCTAATCTCATGTATTTATTTTTATCAGTGTAAAGAAGGAGACATGTGTTTTTCTTCCGCTGGCCAGTTAGGTGACCTGTTTTGGTTTGTCGTCCTGGACTGATGTATTCTGGGTAGCGCTCAGAATTACAGGAAGTAGCAATGCTGATGTCATGTCAAAGAAGTCAATAAAAGGGAACAACAAGGGGATGAGGTTCTGGAATGTGGTCCTTTGTGGCTCAGGAGCGTGGGCTTGATTCCCACCAATACAAAAACACATACATGCATGATTATGAGTTTGGCTAAAAGCGTCTGCTAAATGGCGGATATTATTCGGTGTTACATAAGACATACTCCTGTTGATTCATAATGTTGTGTAAAAAACCCTGGTGAGAAAAGAATCAAGATATAGGGTTAGTGTGTTAACATGCATCGGACCCTGCATTGTACCCTCATTATAGGAGCTGCCTGACCATATGACAAACCATATCCTCAAGCTCTTTCTTCTTCCGAAATGAACCTCACAGATTGTTCACTACGCTTTGTTTCCGGGTAATGATGACTCACGGAATTAAGCAGATTCTCCTAGCGGTTGGAGTCTTTGTTACCGTCGGACGGAAGGCAAGACGTTTCTGGAATGCGTAGCTGTGGGCGGTTTTGTGTCTCATCTGAATTGTCTGGCGCTCAGGCTAAATGTTAGTCAGCTGATGAAGAGTTCATTAGAAAGCGCTCTGAAGTCAGAACCCTTCATGTTCGGTTAAGATGACAGAGATGAGACGCTCTGCCTAACTCATGCTGATACACATACACGTGCGTGCCCACAAAACGAAACTGCACACACGCTGGTCTGGAAGTAGCAAAATGAGGAGAGGCTGCTGGTATAACATCAGCTTTTATCAACTTGGATCTGTCTATGTTTATCTGTTCTGAAGAGGAAGTCTTAAATCATAACCTAACTTATTCAGTGTTTAACATTATAGATGACATTTGTATGTGGGCCTGTATATGTCTCTGTATGAAGTTTGTCTGGTACCATCAACATAGCCTTTATGGTTGGGTTATGTGGATAAACAGACAGTTTGAGATCCCCCACTCATCTCCATATGCATATTGGTATGATCCATTTATTAAATATAGGGACTTCTACGTCAATTTCCATAAACAGAGGGGGGGGGGGGGGGGGGGGGTGTTCGGGAGGGTTGATTACATATTTTTTATATATCCTTCTCCAAATTTTTGAATCAGTTATTTTGTGCATTAGCTTACAGTAAGTCTGCCATTTTAAAACCTGAACCTATTCAAAACTATATATACAATATATCAGAATTTGAATAATCAATTCAGTTCCTCGTTATCTAGTTATAGTGCTAGCAAAAGGATGGGTTATACACACACACATATATATATGCACGCAGACACACGCACGCACACACACTTTATGGCCTTGAGCTTAGAGATGAGCAGACAGTGTGGAGGCTGAGATAAGAGGAGTCATATAGAGTCAGATATGAATGATGAATCTCAGTCATAAAGACCAGACGCCCTTGGCCCACTGCATCTCCAATCAACCTGACTCGCTGAACTTCACAGGCCATTTCACTCTGCTCAGAGATCAATACCCACATCTCTAGTTCCATAAACACACATGCACACATTTTATAAGCCACACTCTTATTCTATGGTACAGTATTTTATTTGGTTCTGTCCATTCTATTTGTGCAGACAGTTCTCTTATTTTGTCGCCAAAGTGCCCTGTCTTGAACTCTGTAAAGAGTAAGTCAGAGCCACCATGATGAGCCCCCATAACCCCAGTTGCACTCCGCATCCTCTGCTAGACATGATTGGAGAATTTATATCCACCATTCCGTCTCTCCAGTCGATATTTATGAAGTACATTACTGCATGTGTAACTGCTGAGTGGCTGGGACCATAGCGCATCACTCTACCTCTGCCTTCCTGCCACCTCCCATCACAGTGAGACCTGGGGAGAGAGGGAGAGAGTGATGGACCCATGGCCTCAGACACAAAGACCTTTTTATTGCTGGTAAGGCTCGTTCTATTAAATCATACAGCACTCATAAAATATATATATAGGGTGCTCTTTGATTTTGTGTGAGATTGAACATCTACTACTGCCAACTAGTGGTCACATCAGTCATGACATAATCCCGGAGGTGAGACTGGAGGACACTAAGAGGACACACAACACACCATGAGAGAAGAGACGAGCCATGGAGGGACAAGTAAACACAGGCTGGAGGAGATGTTGTCCTGTGTGGCTCAGTTGGTAGAAAAAGAGAGAGGCAACCGAAAGAGGAAGCAGAAAGGAGAAAGGAGCGAGGGAAGTGCAGAAGGGTTGTGTGTGAGAAAGGAGAGAAAAACGCAGTTTAATTAGCAGTGATGGCTTTAATCAGATAACTCTGGTTTGAGCAGCCAGGGACTTTAATTGGTTGCTGGCGGCAACAGGCAGGCCACATGGCAGCATGACTAATCTTCAAAAGCATTATAACTGGGGAGTAAGCATCGGTCTCTGGTCTGCATGTGAGTGACAGGCTGCCTGGGCTGTGGGGTGGCAGGGGAGGCCAGGGGGAGGGAAGGAGAGGAGGAGGAGAAGATGGAGGAGGGGGAGAGTGGTTAGGGGAGGTTAAGAAGGTTGTGGAGAAAAGCTGTGTGTGATTGAACCAATATCCATACTATCTTACTACAGAATACAAAAATATAAAGAGGAAAATTGCACCATTCGAGAGTTAGCAGTGTGTTATGTGAGGGTAGATACTGTGCAGCCTCTCTTTTAGTCTATTCAGAGAGTAAGTAATATGTTGTGTGAGGGTTGTTGACTGCGACAAACTATGCCCCCAAACTGTCCCACAAACATGGGAATGCGCTGTCCTTTCAGCACCGCGGAGTGACTACCTGTCAGACTAACGCTGTCCATTCAGTGGTCCTGATGGTTCCTTATGAACTCGCGCTAGAACATCATCTGTACTTCCTCATTTTGCCATTGTTTGGTCGGTTTGCTTTGTTTGCGATGCGTCCTAGTTGAATGTAACCAACATCATACCTGATTTATGCCTTCTATTTCAATGCATTCTGTTGATTTATCTGTCATCGCTTGCATTTACTGGTCAGCTGTTTAGTGTACCGATTGCTTTCATTTTGAAGTCGGCCTTTTTGTAACAGGATGGCCTTTTTACTTTACTGGCTTTAATACATGTACATAGCGTCTTTGGAGTGTGATTAGAGCAAATCCCAGCTGGATCCCAGCAGCACTAGGGTGTAGATATTAGCAATGTCCTAGCAGGCTGTAGATAGTTACAACGTTCCAGAGATCGAGGGGTATTTTTGGAGAGAAGCGACCTGGAAACGTATCTCCGGGCAACTAGCTTCCCCCCCCCCCCAGTTACCGCCTCATTTAGGGATGAGTCTAAGTTTAGCCGACGCTGGGCTTGGAGGTGAGGCAGGACCAGAAGGAAAGTGTGTGTGTATTTGTATGTGCAGCTGGAAATAGAAAATAATACCCATTCAAGATTATAGGAAAAGTTTGAACATTTCAGCTGCAGTGGAATACAACTACCCCCTCTTCTTACCACCGTCTATCGCTAACATCTTCTCATTTGTATTCTCTGCCCTCCTTCTTTCTATTCTTGTTTGCTCCACTCATCCATCTCTTTGTTGTCCTCTCATTGTGTATAATAAAGTAATGAGTTTTGAGGTTCCCTGTTGTCTCCTTCTGTTGTCTTTTTACTTCTAGGGTTGTGACCCCGGGGGAACTGCAGTGGGGTCGCCAAAATGTATTTTATATATATATACTGTATATTAAAAAATGAAGAGTACATATTAATTTATGGGACAATATTCAGCGTTTTAGAGAAAGATAATTAGAAATATAAAATGTTGTTGAGTAAATGTTTTTATTGTTTTTTTTCCCATTTTGATAAGAGAAGAATTCAAGGTTATTTGTTGATGTAAAAATCTATATTTACCGATTTTTAGGTTGCGTCATTAGATTTGTGTTGGAATTGCAAGAAATTCTTGGGGGAACAAATGTGGGTCCCCAGAAATTGTGGCAGAAAAATACTAGCTGAAGAAATGTGAATAGCACTGTTCTAGAGGATAAACATGGAGACTATTGTCCTGTGTAGGACAGGGATGTCCCAAAACCTCAGACAGAGAGAGGGATAGAGACAAAGAGAGATAGGGGGATACGAAAAAGCATTCAAATATATGCACTTATGCTAAATAACAAAAATGTAAATGTAAAAAACAGAGAGCCGAGAGAGAGAGTAAGAGAGAGAACGAAAGAAAGGAGACACAATAGAGAAAGAATAGAGAAAGCAGCACAGATAGAGAGAAGCAAAAAGAGAAAGTAGGAGAGGTAGAGAGAGCGAGACAAAGCTTGAGAGTGTGGTGCTGATGTGTTTCAGTCAGCAAAGTCCTGTCTGAGTCCCCTTGCTCTAAATGCCTTTGCCCTTTTCCTCTCCCTCCGTCTCTGCCTACTCTCGCCCTCGGGGTCCATCTGCTGTGTCTGAGCTGTCTAAGTGGATGCCTGCTGTTTTTAAATAGCAGTGGAGTCTGGGCGCCGGCTGTGTGTGCAAAAGGGAGATATAGAGAGTGTGTTTTTCCAGGAGAGTGTGTTTTTCCCGGCTACACTGTATGAATAATAGCAGGATGGGGATGGCCCGTCGCATTGCACAGTGTCCTGGCACCACCTGACCCAAATGGACACTACACTGTAGAAACATACATTCTCTATGGAAGGTCTCACTCCTGCTCTGCTAACCTAACTGACCCATGTCCCTTCATGTGTACTTTTCCAACTCACTAAACTCTCCTTCCTGATCTCTGTGTGTGTCTGTCTCTTTCGCCTGGTCGGAGCGCTGAGTAGTACTTTAGCTGAAGGTTAAACACAGGCTGTCCCTTACCTTAGAAAGACAGAGCAATCTGATGTTGGCCCGCAAACACACACACACACACACACACATTTATTCTGTTCATCGCCAATGACCATAAGTTCACGAGGCATTTGGCGGGCAGTGATGCGAGAGGACATTTCTATGGTTGATCAACCCATAATGGAAATGAAACGGTTAAAATTCATTAAGCAGAACATGAGAGAACAGATTCAGGTCTCATCCTCACCAGACTGGAATACAGGGCCTAAAACCTTAATGTTGGGTTCTAATTGACTGGAATACAGGCCCTAAAACCTTAATGTTGGGTTCTAATTGACTGGAATACAGGGCCTAAAACCTTAATGTTGGGTTCTAATTGACTGGAATACAGGGCCTAAAACCTTAATGTTGGGTTCTAATTGACTGGAATACAGGCCCTAAAACCTTAATGTTGGGATCTAATTGACTGACATACAGGCCCTAAAACCTTCATGTTAGGTTCTAATGACTGAAATACAGGCCCTAAAACCTTAATGTTGGGTTCTAATGACTGAAATACAGGCCCTAAAACCTTAATGTTGGGTTCTAATGACAGGCTCTAAAACCTTAATGTTAAGTTCTAATTGACTGGAATACAGGCCCTAAAACCTTAATGTTGGATTCTAATTGAAACCTTCTGAGAGATTTTGAAGAAAATAATTGAAGAAATGAGACCCTTCCGTTATATTCTACCTGGTGACTGTGTTCATCAAGGAGATGAAACAGAAATGGGACACCTGTGTGGGATCCCTTAATGACAAGGGTCTATTGATGCAGCCGTGCATCAATCTAAATAACATAATAAATCCCCATCAAAATCCGTCAGTTTAAGATAGAGATCTCTTTTTTTGCATGGGCTGTGTCTCAATCCACCGCATCCGCCTATGTCGGCCATCCGCATCTGTGGTGGAAGGTGACAAAGCTACACAGCGGAGTTTGTCAGAACATGAGACAGCCCGAAAATCGGTCTTCTCAAGAATACGTCTATAGATGAGACTCTCATGAACACGATGGTGTCCTCCGTTTTTCAAGGGACCTGTCTGAAGGTAAAAATATTTATGGCAGTTGAGGTAGTTGTGTCGACAACAAAAAAAAGAGGTCCAAAAGACAAAAATATGTCCATAGCTTTCTTATGTCTCCTAGATATAGGACAGACACTTCAAAACCTTACTCCTTATGATGTAGTTTTTGACTGTCTGTTTTGCCATTTCTGAATGTGTTATTCAATGTGTTTATATGGGCTATAGGCCAAATTCAATATTTAATCAAATAATTTTAAAGAAACATTCCTAAATCGAATAGCTAAATGATTCATGGTATGACCATCTTAAAATAATTCCATACACAGTAGAACCCTCGTGTGACAGAATAGTGAGCGGTAGAGAAAGAGAGTGACAGAGAGAGGGTGCAAAATGGAGAGGGGTTGTGTGATAGATAAAGCATGAGGGAGAGAAAGAGAGGTAGGGAAAGAGAGTGACAGAGAGAGGGTGCAAAATGGAGTGTGGTTGTGTGATAGATAAAGCATGAGGGAGAGAAAGAGAGGTAGGGAAAGAGAGATGACAGTGTTTATCCTCAACTAGAGTGCCCATGGGAGAGAGACGCCTCAGTGTTACCCTGAGTCTGCCTGAATACAAGGAAACTCTCCACAAACAAGATGTTTTTCTTCTCTTGTTCTGGAGCTGTAGTCTATTCTGAACCGTTTTAACATTTATGGTGGGCTCTCTCTCTCTCTCACACACACACACACACACACACACACACACACACACACACACACACACACACACACACACACACACACACACACACACACACACACACAACGCCCAAGAATGAACCTAGTTGAGCTCAAAGAGTGAACACCTAATCCGTCTTTAAGCCCAGGCGCATCAACTATATATGACTTCTACATTTCTACCTATAGCACCAGTAAGTAAATAAGCATATGTCTCTGATCATTACCTGCCAAAAGCATCAGTCATCCTTCATGTTATTTATGTGAAATGTGTTTACTCTGAAGTGTAATAGTAAACAACAGCAGACGGCCAGCGAGAGGCGAGCTGACAGAGGCTGACAAAGTGTGCTTGCTAAATGACACACAGGACCCCAGGCCCTCTTCAGACCACAGAGAGATGGAGAGAAGGAGGAGGAGGAGAGGGATGATAGAGGGGTGCGTCCCTAACGGCAACTTGTTCCCTATGTAGTGCACTACTTCTATAGGAAATAGGTTGTCATTTGGGACGAAAACATGAGCTAAGGAGGCAGTTGTAAGCTATTACGTCTAATCTCACCGTAAGTGATAAGGGGGGGAAGTCTGTGCCCTTACCAGGAGTCAGCTATACTGTACAATGAATTCAAAACTGGGTGTATTGACTTGAAGTGCACCTAATGCATTCCAGCAACGTCTCAACCCTTTTCTCTGGAGCCCCTGACTGACTGGGGTCAATTGTTCAGAAGGAAGCCCTGCTCTGTACCCATTGTATAACACCACATCCACCACATCACATGGGGCCAGAACACCCACTCTAGCACAGGTCAGAGATAAAGCTCTTTATTAGGGTTAGGGTGAGGACTGTTATCCTGTATTGTTATTCGAATCAATAATTCTTTCCTTGATGTTTATAGAGCAAAACCAAGGCATGAGGTCGAAGGAATTGTCCGTAAAGCTACGATACAGAATTGTGTTGAGTCATAAATGTGGGAAAGGGTACCAAAAAATGTCTGCAGAATTGAAGGTCCCCAAGAACACAGTGCCCTCCATCATTCTTAAAATGGAAGAAGTTTGGAACCACCAAGACTCTTCCTAGAGCAGTTGGGGGAGAAGGGCCTTGGTCAGGGAGGTCACTCTGACAGAGCTCCAGAGTTCCTTTGTGGAGATGGGAGAACCTTCCAGAAGGAAAACTATATCCGCAGCACTCCACCAATCAGGCCTTTATGGTAGAGTGGCCAGATGGAAGCCACTCCTCAGTAAAAAGGCACATGGACAGCCTTCTTGGAGTTTGCCAAAAGGCATATAAAGAACTCTCAGACCACGAGAAACAAGAATTTCTGGTCTGATGAAACCAAGATTGAACTCTGGCGTGAATGCCAAGTGTCACTTCTGGAGGAAACCTGGCCCAACCGATTGTGTTTTTTTCTTTGTTTATCTGCGTTGTTTGTAACTTATTTGTATACTCTTTTTGTACATAATGTTGCCGCTACCGTCTCTTATGACCGAAAATAACTTCTAGACATCAGTACTGCGATTACTCACCACGGACTAACAGAATCCTTTTTCTCCTTTCACGACTCTGACGAGCCCGAGGCGGAGGATATACGGCTCCCTCGGGAACAGGCCCCAACCCCAGTGATCTGCGTGAAGAGGAGGAGGAGAAAGTGAGGCCGGAGAGCAGGCTGCCTTCTGAGAAGTCAGAGGCGATTGAATAAACCCCCACAACCCTCAATTCTGCTAGCAAACGTAATTTTGGACAATAAAATGGACGAGTAACTGGGAAGCTTAAACTACCAACGGGACATTAAAAACTGTGACATCTTATGCTTCACGGAGTCGTGGCTGAACGACGACAATATCATCATACAGCTGGCTGGTTATACGATGAACAGGCAGGAAAGAACAGCGGCGTCTGGTAAGACAAAGGGCGGCAGTCTATGTATTTTTATAAACAACAGCTGGTGCACGATATCTAAGGAAGTCTCGAGTTATTGCTCGCATAAGGTAAAGTTTCTCATGATACGCTGCAGACCACACTACCTACCGAGAGAGTTTATCTATATTCTTTGTAGCTGTTTACAAACCACCACATTCAGAGGCTGGCCCTAAGATAGCATTGAATGAGCTATTTTCCGCCATAAGCAAACAAGAAAACGTTCACCCAGAGGCGGCGCTCCTTGTAGCCGAGGACTTTAATGCAGGGAAAATTAAATCAGTTTTACCAAATTTCTATCAGCATGTTAAATGTGCAAACAGAGGGAAAATAACTCTGGACCACCTTTACTCCACACACAGTGTCACGACTTCCACCGAAGGTGATTCCTCTCCTTGTTCGGGTGGTGCTCGGCGGTCGGCGTCGCCAGCCTACTAACCATCACCGATCCATTTTTCCTTTTCCGTTGGTTTTGTCTTTGGTTCATTCACACCTGGTTTTCATTTGCTTTAGTTTCTGTGTGTATATTTACCCCTGTCCCCCCCGCTTAGGTTTGTGCGGGGTTATTTTTCATGTTGCTCGTTGAGGTTTGTTCCTCAGTTTATTCACATTTGTACCGTGTGTTAAGTATAGTAAGGAGCGTTGTTTTCCTCCTTCCGTGAGTACTGTGTGTTCTATTTGTCTTGGGCATTTATGGACATTGTACCTGTACCGTTTTGGGACCTGCCTATTAAAGATGCTACATTGACATCTCTGTTCTCCTGCGCCTGACTCCTTACCTACCTTCAGTACGATTACTCAACACACAGAGATGCATACAAAGCTCTCCCTCTCCCTAAATTTGGCAAATTTGAACATAATTCCATCCGCCTGATTTCTGCTTCCAAGCAAAAATTAAAGCAGGAAGCACCAGTGACTAGATCAATAAAAAAGTGGTCAGATGAAGCAGATGCTAAGCTACAGGACTGTTTTGCTACCACAGACTGGAATATGTTGCGGGATTCCTCCAATGGCATTGATGAGTACACCACATCTGTCATTGGCTTCATCAATAAGTGCATCGATGACGTCGTTCCCACAGTGACCGTACGTACGGTTGAAGTCGGAAGTTTACATACACTTAGGTTGGAGTCATTAAAACTAATTTTTCAGCCACTCCACACACTTCTTGTTAACAAACTATAGTTTTGGCAAGTCGGTTAGGACATCTACTTTGTGCATGACACAACAATTGTTTACAACCACATTATTTCACTTATAAGTCACTGTATCCCAATTCCAGTGGGACAGAAGTTTACATGCACTAAGTTGACTGTGCCTTTAAACAGCTTGGTAAATTCCAGAAAATGATGTCATGGCTTTAGAAGTTTCTGATATGCTGTTTGACATCATTTGAGTCAATTGGAGGTGTACCTGTCGATGTATTTTAAGGCCTACCTTCAAACTCAGTGCCTCTTTGCTTGACATCATGGGAAAATCAAAATAAATCAGCCAAGGCCTCAGAAAAACAATCGTAGACCTCCACAAGTCTGGTTCATCCTTGGGAACAATTTCCAAATGCCGGAAGGTACCACGGTCATCTGTACAAACAATAGTACGCAAGTATTAACACCATGGGACCACACAGCCGTCATACGGCTCAGGTAGGAGACGTGTTCTGTCTCCTAGAGATGAACGTACTTTGGTGAGAAAAGTGCAAATCAATCCCATAACAACAGCAAAGGACCCTGTGAAGATGCTGGAGGAAACAGGTACAAAAGTATCTATATCCACAGTAAAACGAATCCTATATCGACATAACCTGAAAGGCCGCTCAGCAAGGAAGAAGCCACTGCTCCAAAACCGCCATAAAAAGACAGACTACGGTTTGCAACTGCACATGGGGACAAAGATTTTACTTCTTGGAGAATTGTCCTCTGGTCTGATGAAACAAAAATGGAACTGTTTGGCCATAATGACTATTGTTATGTTTGGAGGAAAAAGGGTGACGCTTGCAAGCCAAAGAACACCATCCCAACCGTGAAGCACGGGGGTGGCAGCATCATGTTGTGTGGGTGCTTTGCTGCTGGAAGGACTGGTGCACTTCACAAAATAGATGACATCATGAGGACAGAAAATTATATGGATATAATGAAGCAACATCTCAAGACATCAGTTAGGAAGTTAAAGCTTGGTCGCAAATGTGTCTTCCAAACAGACAATGGCCCCAAGCATACTTCCAAAGTTGTGAAAAAATGGCTTAAGGACAACAAAGTCAAGGTATTGGAGTGGCCATCACAAAGCCCGGAGCTCAATCCTATAGAACATTTGTGGGCAGAACTGAAAAAGCGTGTGCGAGCAAGGAAGCTTGTGGAAGGCTACCTGAAACGTTTAACCCAAGTTAAACAATTTAAAGGCAATGCAACCAAATACTAAATGAGTGTATGTAAACTTCTGACCTACTGGGAATGTGATGAAAGAAATAAAAGCTGAAATAAATAATTCTACTATTATTCTGACATTTCACATTCTTAAAATAAAGTGGTGATCCTAACTGACCTAAGACAGGGACTTTAACTAGGATTAAATGTCAGGAATTGTGAAAAACTGAGTTTAAATTTATTTGACTATGGTGTATGTAAACTTTCGACTTCAACTGTACATACCCCAGAAGTCATGGATTACAGGCAGAATCCGCACAGAGCTAAAGGCTAGAGCTGCCGCTTTCAAGGAGCGGGACTCTAACCCTGAAGCTTATAAAATATCCCGCTATACCCTCCGACGAACCATCAAACAGTCAAAGGGTCAATACAGGACTAAGATCGAGTCGTGCTACACCGGCTCTGACGCTCGTCGGATGTGGCAGGGCCTGCTAACCATTACAGACTACAAAGGTTAGCATAGCCAAGAGCTGCCCAGTGACACGAGCCTACCGGGCGAGCTAAACTACTTCTGTGATCGCTTCGAGGCAAATAACACTAAAACATGCATGAGAGCACCAGCTGTACTGGAAGACTGTATGATCACGCTCTCCACAGCCGATGTGATTAAGACCTTTAGGCAGGTCAACATTCACAAGGCCGCAGGGCCAGACGGATTACCAGGTCGTGTACTTCTGACATTTTCAACCTCTCCCTGTCCGAGTCTGTTATACCAACATGTTTTAAGCAGACCACCATAGTGCCTGTGCCCAAAAACACTAAGGTAACCTGCCTAAATGACTACTGACCCGTAGCACTCAGGTATGTAGACATGAAGTGCTTTGAAAGGCTGGACATGGCTCACATCAACACCATCATCGCAGAAACGCTAGACCCACTCCAACTTGCATACCACCCCAACAGATCCACAGATGATGAAATCTCTATTGCACTCAAACACTGCCCTTTCCCACCTGGACAAAAGGAACCCCCATGTGAGAATGCTATTCATTGACTACAGCTCAGCGTTCAACACTATAGTGTCCTCAAAGCTCATAAATAAGCTAAGGACCCTGGGACTAAACACCTCCCTCTGCAACTGGATCCTGGACTTCCTGACGGGCCGCCCCCAGGTGGTAAGGGTAGGCAACAACATATCCGCCACGCTGATCCTCAACACAGGGGCCCCTCAGGGGTGCGTGCTCAGCCCACTCCTGTACTCCCTGTTCACTCATGACTGCACGGACAGGCACGACTCCAACACTATCATTAAATTTGCCGATGACACAACAGTGGTAGGCCTGATCACCGACAACAACGAGAAAGCCTATAGGGAGGAGGTCAGAGACCTGGCGTGGTGCCAGAACAACAACCTCTCCCCTCAAAGTGATCAAGACAAAGGAGATGATTGTGGACTACAGGAAAAAGAGGACCGAGCATGCCCCCATTCTCATCAACGGGGCTGCAGTGGAGCAGGTTGAGAGCTTCAAGTTCCTTGGTGTCCACATCACCAACAAACTAACATGGTCCAAGCACACCATGACAGTCTTGAAGCGATCACGACAAATCCTATCCCCCCTCAGAAGAATAGATTTGGCATGGGTCCTCATATCCTCAAAGGTTCTACAGCTGCACCATCGAGAGCATCCTGACTGGTTGCATCACTGCCTGGTATGGCAACTGCTCGGCCTCCGACCGCAAGGCACTACAGAGGGTAGTGCGAATGGCCCAGTACATCACTGGGGCCAAGCTTCCTGCCATCCAGGACCTCTCCAGGCGAAGACAGAGGAAGGCCCTAAAAATTGTCAAAGACTCGAGCCACCCTAGTCATAGACTGTTCACTCTGCTATCACACGGCAAGCAGTACCGGAGCGCCAAGTCTAGATCCAAGAGGCTTCTAAACAGCTTCTACCCCAAGCCATAAGACTCCTGAACATTTAGGCAAATGGCTACCCAGACTATTTGCATTAGGGGCTCGCAAGTTGTTAGGGGCTCGTAAGTAAGCATTTCACTGTAAGGTCTACACCTGTTGTATTCGGCGCATGTGACTAATATAATTAGATTTGATTTGGTAGCATCTTGCTGTGGGGATATTTTCCAGCGGCAGGGACTAAGAGACTAGTTAGGATTAAGAGAAAGATGAATGGAGCAAAGTACAAAGAGATCCTTGATGAAAACCTGCTCCAGAGCGCTCAGGACCTCAGACTGGGGTGAAGGTTCCAGGACAACGACCCTAAGCACACAGCCAAGACAACGCAGGAGTGGCTTCGGGACAAGTCTTTGAATGTCCTTGAGTGGCCCAGCCAGAGCCTGGACTTGAACCTGATCGAACATCTCTGGAGAGACTTGAAAATAGCTGTGCAGAGACGCTCCCCATCCAACCTGACAGGGCTTGAGAGGATCTGCAGAGAAGAATGGGAGAAACTCTCCAAATACAGGTGTGCCAAGTTTGTAGCGCCATATCCAAGAAGACTCGAGGCTGTAATCGCTGCCAAAGGTGCTTAAACAAAGTACTGAGTAAAGGGTCTGAATACTTACGTAAATGTGATAAATGTTTTTTTATTTATTTTTAATACATTTGCAAAAAAAAAATCAAAAAAAGTTTTTTTGCTTTGTCATTATGGGGTATTGTGTGTAGTTTGATGAGGGGAAAAAAACAATGTACTAAATTTTAGAACAAGGCTGTAACGTAACAAAATGTGGAAAAAGTGAAGGGGTCTGAATATGAACATATTTTTGTAAATATGAACAGTAGAAATGCTGTGTGTGTACTGTGTTTATTCATGAACTCAGAGTTAATAGCTGGGGTACATACCCATACTGTATATGCAAGGTAAGCCGATTAGAAAGGAGAGCATGGTGGTGGAGATAGACACACAAACCTCCTCCTTTACACAAACTCTCTCTGCTCTCCCAGCTGCTGCAACACATAGATACTGCCTCCAACAGTACAGCTCAGTAGAGCACAGCCACACATGCCCCACTACTCAACCACCTGCAATACTATACTATATCCAAAATGTCGGGCTTAAAGTCTGGATAAATACACCAGAATGTAAGGATTATGTATCAAATATTAGATGGTAGCTGTCAAGTACTGTTTAAAGTGGAGCTTATATTCAGCAAATAGCCTAGCTTCCCTGTCTAAGTAGTGTGCTAGAGCCGTGAAGCGATGCGTTAGCCTCCAGGACTCTGTTAGTCAGAAGTTCTAAAGTAAGATATTTAGCTGGCTGATCATTGTTATGCGTGCAAAAACAATTAAGTGTCTAAATAGGTCATTTACAGCCCAGCAGTAAATTGTGTGTGTGTGTGTGTGTGTGTGTATGTGAGAGGGTTGGGTGTCTATGTGTGTGTGTGGGGGGGTGTTTATGTGTGTGTGTGCGCACACGTGTATGTGTGTGGGTGTGTATATGTAAATCCAGTGTGCATAGAAAAGTGCAGTGTGTGGTATGTGGGGGGTGGTCGGGACGGAAGGTTACCTGATATAACCTACCTGGGCTGTGACCTTCCATGTATCGGCTGTTCTGATTAGGAGAAACAGCCAGGTACAGCAGTGAACCCCCCGCTGGGCAATATGTGGGTATTATTTCATTGAGAGGTTGATCAATGAGATTTGAACATTTAATCACTCTCTCAAAAAGACAGCCAGAAGTTTGTTGAATTTCCAACGTGTTATCACTATGGTTCAACCAACCATAGTGCTTTTAGCACAACCAAATTCCAATGGAAAAACAATGTCTGATTTTTGGTTTAATTGTCATCTAAATGTGTTATCACGGCACTTTCCACCATTTCAAAGCACAACAAAGTTAATATCGGAATACAATGTCAGATATTTTGTATTTATACATCAGATTAATGTGCTTAGCAGAACCAAATGACCTGGATTGCAGTTGAGATTACATTAAAAGTATATAGTCCAAAGTAATCAATGCTTTGAGGTTCTGCACAGATTATTATAGCAATTTCGTGAAGATCTCCACAGACCTGCAACCTATCTTGAACATGCACTCTTTCTATGGTTACATAAGAAGACATTTATAGTTACAGTAACCTCAACATGTAACCATGGATGTGTTCCTCATTTTAAGGTTGATTAAATACTGTTACATTAGTTTGTAAGATGACCTTAACTTCAGGCTATTTACTGTATCACAAAAGTAATATTAAATTGTGTTTCATTGATAACACAACCAAATATCAACATTTAAAGTATATCTAATGCTTGAATTGTTTCATCTGAGCCACTGTATTCCAATGCATTTGATTTAGTCATGTTCTTTAACTTAGCTTTTTGGTTGAGATGGAGAACTGAATTCAACATATACATTATTCATTTGTAGACAAACTGGATTTAAAGCCAGACTAAGTCAAATTCACAGATGGAACTATCCAAGCAGAATATACAAGTAACTGCCAAAATAAAGGAAACACTTGAGTAAATGAGGGATAGAAAGTGTATTGAAAGCAGGTGTTTATGGGTTAATTAAGCACCATGGGATGTTTTAGGGTCATGTATAAAATTGCCCAGTTGCCCTTTATTTTGGCTATCATGGCTAGAAGAAGAGATCTCAGTGACTTTGAAAGAGGTTTCTTTCAAAAGAGCATAGGGGGTTTAAAGGGTGTATGTGTGTTTGTCAGTCACCAGATCTCAACCTAATCAAATACTTATGGGAGATTCTGGAGAGGGGCTTGAGACAGAGTTTTCCACCACCATCAACAAAAAAACAAATGATGGAATTTCTCATCGAAGGATGGTGTCGCATCACTCCAATAGAAGTCCACACACTTGTAGAATCTATGCCAAGGTGCATTGAAGCTGTTCTGGTGGCTCGTGGAGGCCCAACAAACCATTGAGAAACTTTATGTTGGCGTTTCTTCTATTTTGGCAGTTACCTGTACATCGCCTTCAAATGTTGACATTTCATTGTCTTGACAAACAAACACATTTCAATGTCCTGTTAGTCTACATGTTATGATGTCTTGAATTCACGTCTCCATCTCAACCAAAGTTAAAGAATATAACTAAATCGAATCAAACTTTGAAACCACTTTAAATAACGTTTCATTTGATTAAGTCCTATTCATCGACTTTGTTATTAACGTGAATCCAACATATGAATATTAACTTGAAGATTACATTCGAACTCAACCAAAGCTTGAAACCCTAACGTTAGGCCTATATGTATTGTCTATTTTTTTGTTGAATTCTGGGTCGAATTGAAACAATAGTTGTTGATTACTTGGTAAATGCTGTATAGGCCTAAATAGTATAATTGATTATATATGTAATAAAGTATTTCATTTACTCTGTTAAACCTACCCCGAGAAACGACTTCGATAGCAACTGTGAATCGATTTAGTTACTAAGAGATCTCTCACGATAGCACATTGGTAGTAGTCAGTGACAAATACAAAAGCTAAACAGGGCTGGGCTTGGTTAAAAATTCGGGAGTGGCAATGCGCGCAAACATCCTGTCTGAACGCAGGTCTCGACACCAATACCGTAGCCTATGGGTTGGTGTGGTGTAACTTTTCTTTGGGCTATCCTGGGCTAACAGTAGGCTATATTGGTCATGTTTGCATAACATGTTTATATATCTAAATTTACCTTGTGAGAAAAAAAAACACGCGTGAGGTTGTGCCCGAGGGGGGCGGGACAAGCCGAGGTTCTCAATGTCGGAGAGCGCGCGCTGACATCAATCTCCCCATGCGCAGCGCCCAGAAAAATGTCTCTCTAAATTTTACCCATCGACTCCTTCTGTGTGTTTGCCAAATAGTCCCAGTTCTTATCTAAAAGGCATCCCCAGAGCGCCGAGGTGTAGATGAGTTCCTCCAGGAAAGTCACCGTGCTGCTTGTGCTGGTGGTCCTGACAGTGCAAGGTAAGAGAAGCGTTTGGAAGAAGTGGGGATGTCTGAGAGTTTGGGGATCGCAGAACCAACTTACAATATGAGAGATCTGAGCGCTACTGCAAACTTTACATAGTATAATATATACTAGGTTATTCATCTCACAGATACATTAATTATGTGTGCTCTGTCTTATTGTAATCAGTTCGCGTTGTTGTTGGGTTGATTTTTCTGATTGTGCGACGCACTAGAAACCCCGTTTTTCAATCCGCAGCATGTACGGTCAGAAATGTAGGCAACATCTCCCGACAGAAATTCACAAATTAAGTGTAATGATTGCTATGTTTGCGCGTTGACGTTTTTCAACAAAGTAGGCTAATTGTCATTTGAGTGTGGTTCTGCGATAACTTGGACAATAAACCAAATCACATAAATATAGGCTAATCCGTTTTTTGAAAGGCTACAAAAGTTGGTTAAAATCACAGATTCTGAGATAATGTAATAGAAAATGTAATGTCATAGGGCCTTGCAGCGCTATCTATTCAGATTAATATAATATAACGGGATGGCAGTGGTGGCTGGTGGCACTTTAAATTGGGAGGACGGGCACATAGTAATGGTTGGAATATAATGAAAGAAATGGTATAAAACACATCAAACACCTTGTTTTCCATTTTGTCTGATAACATTCCATTTACTCCATACCATCCATTATTATGATCCTTCCTCCCCTCACAAGACTCCTCTGCGGTATGGGTAGTACTGTAGGCTATGGTTTGTTATCCCAGGGGATGAACTGTGGTCGTGACATGTCACATCATTAGTCATAGAGATCCTATTCAATTCGAATTCCTAATTTTACCGATCCGCACTACGTGCCTTCAAGCACACTTAACCTATGTTTTCAGTTTTTACTGCATGCAGGTCCATCGATTCGTACGCTATGCATGCTGAGTGTGTTACTGACGTATCATTTCAGCTGTGCCTCTTCAAAACAGATGTAACATGCTAAAATAAATGTATACCTCCAAGTCAAGCTAAAGTGCACCTGACCTAACTTTGTGCCATGCATTATGTACCATGACCGTGCACGTTGTGCATCACACACATGTGGTTTATGTATACCTGAGTTACATAGAACTGTCCATTCCAGAGTTGACTCACATGTGCCTGTGATCTGGACCGTCTGGGGTGAGGAGCACAGAGTACATCACATCCTGTCTCTGCATTCTACTCTATAAGTCTGTTCTGTTCCCATCTACGTTACTGTTCCATTCTGTTCTGTTTAGTCATTCTGCAGTTCCACTCTGGTCTGTTCTGTGTCACGGCTTTCTGTTCTTTGTTGTCATCTCGTTGCCCAGGGATGGTTCAGGTTCTGTCTATCTCTCGTGTGTGTGTGTGTGTGTGTGTGTGTGTGTGTGTGTGTGTGTGTGTGTGTGTGTGTGTGTGTGTGTGTGTGTGTGTGTGTGTGTGTGTGTGTGTGTGTGAGACCCTTCCTGTAACACCGACATCATTCTGTATACATCTGGCCCGTCTTTGGACACTGTGCTAACAAACCTCGAAACGAGCTCCAAAGCCATACAACACTCCTTCCGTGGCCTCCAACTGCTTTTAAATGCTAGTAAAACTAAGTGCATGCTCTTCAACCGATTGCTGCCCGCACCATCCCGCCCGACTAGCATCACTACTCTGGATGGTTCTGACCTAGAATATGTGGACAACTACAAATACCTAGGTGTCTGGCTAGACTGTAAACTCTCCTTCCAGACTCACATTAAGCATCTCCAATCTAAAATTAAATCTAGAATCGGCTTCCTATTTCGCAACAAAGCCTCCTTCACTCATGCTTCCAAACATACCCTCGTAAAACTGACTATCCTACCGATCCTTGACTTCAGCGATGTCATCTACAAAATAGCCTCCAACACTCTACTCAGCAAACTGGATGTAGTCTATCATAGTGCCATCCGTTTTGTCACCAAAGCCCCATATACTACCCACCACTGCGACCTGTATGCTCTCGTTGGCTGGCCGTCACTACATATTCGTCGCCAAACCCACTGGCTCCAGGTCATCTATAAGTCTTTGCTATGTAAAGCCCCGCCTTATCTCGCTCACTGGTCACCATAGTTATACCCACCCGTAGCACGCGCTCCAGCAGGTATATTTCACTGGTCATCCCCAAAGCCAACACTTCCTCTGGCCTTTCCTTACAGTTCTCTGCTGCCAATGACTGGAACAAATTGCAAAAATCACTGAAGCTGGAGTCTTATATCTCCCTCTCTAACTTTAAGCATCAGCTGTCAGAGCAGATTACCGATCATTGTACCTGTACACAGCCAATCTGTAAATAGCACACCCAACATCTTGCTCTTTTGCACCCCAGTATCTCTACTTGCACGTCATCATCTGCACATCTATCACTCCAGTGTTAATGCTAAATTGTAATTATTTCACCACTATGGCTTATTTTTTGCCTACCTCTCTACTCTTCTACATTTGCACTCTGTACATAGATTGTTTTCTATTGTGTTATTGACTGTACGTTTGTTTATGTGTAACTCTGTGTTGTTGGTTTTGTCGCACTGCTTTGCTTTATCTTGGCCAGGTCGCAGTTGTAAATGAGCACTTGTTCTCAACTGGCCTACCTGGTTAAATGAAGGTGAAATAAAATAAAATCCTTGTGGGTTGGTAAAATGCGTTCTGATCGTGTGTGTGTGTGTGTGTTCCAAACCTGCTACCTGCAGACTGTGCCATACAGTCCCACTGTAGCAGCCAGTGAGAGACTGGGACACAACTCTCTCTAATGCTGTTTATGAGGAGGTCTCTGTAAATCCACCAGAATTCACTTCATCCATTGCCATTTACCTGTTCTGGACAGGTGCAAGACATATATGGTGTTTCTACTGTACTATACAGGCTATTAAACTGGGATTAGATTATCAAAAAGGAAAAGTAGGAGAACATCGTAATAATTCTCATCTCGGGTCCTGTCTGTTTGACATGAAAATGGACACAGACACATTCAATTCCATTTTGTTTTATTTAATTCTATTGACCTATTTGTGTTATAGTGAGGGCACAGAGCCCTCTCTCCCCTCCTCTCTGTCTTCCTCTCCGCACACTCTTCCTTTCCTCTCCCCTCCTCTCTCTCTTCCTCCCCCTGTGCCCACCTCTCTCATCCTCTCTCTTCCTACCCTCTACACTCCTCACTATCTTCCTACCCTCTCTCTCTGCCTACCCACCCCCCCCCCCCCTCTTTCTCTGCCTACCTCTCCCCTCCTCACTCTATCCCTCCCCACTCTCTCTGTCTCCCCCCTCCCCCTATGCCTCCCTCTCCTCCCCTCCACTCAGGTGCCATGGTGAATGTGTGGGCTTTGTCTCAGTCAGGGCTGTATCCTGGTCAGTGTGTAGATTAGAGTACATAGTACACTACACTCTTAGAGGAGTTCCATTCAGCCTCCCATACTGAGGCATTAGAACAGGTATTGTCTCCATCCTGTGGATTGGTGGTTTGTCTCTGTAACAGAGGAATTACTGATCCTGCAATCCTAGGATTTGGGGTATTTATAGTGAGGGACAGAGACTAGATGAGGGAATTTGGAGGTAAGGAATAAACATAAACCTAAGCATAAACTGAAACCTAAGCTTCTTCTCCACCAACCTTTTCCAAACCCTTACATCCAGCCCCAGTCTAATGACTGAACCTTTCCCAAACCCAAATGGTCGCAAAGCAGTGCTGCGTTTCTCAGTGGTGCCTCTCCCACAACCCCTATAGTAAAACTACAGCCCAATTTGCCTTTTCATGGTGAGTGTTTTATTTTTGTTTGTGTGGGTGTTTGTGTGGGTGTGTATTGGTGTCTCAGAGGTTCACGGATCCTTTTAACATGATTGCTGTGCGATTATTGCTCGGCACTTTGGTCTTAGACACACATACACGGTGGGAGCCTCGTTTCACCCCGATACCCCCCACAGCTTGGCAAAACCCCCCTTACCTCCCCCTGCCTCCCTCCTCCTTCCCATGGATGTCCGTTGAAACATCCCAGTCTTCTGAACTGCGGACAGACTGAGTCACGTCTGAGGATAGAAAGAGGAGAGAAAGAGGAGAGGATGGAGGGATGGAGCCTTGCAGGAGGAGAGAAAGAGGAGAGGATGGAGGGATGGAGCCTTGCAGGAGGAGAGAAAGAGGAGAGGATGGAGGGATGGAGCCTTGCCGGAGGAGAGAAAGAGGAGAGGATGGAGGGATGGAGCCTTGCCGGAGGAGAGAAAGAGGAGAGGATGGAGGGATGGAGCCTTGCCGGAGGAGAGAAAGAACACTCCAGAGCAGCAAGAGAAGGGTGTCTCCTTCCATCTTGATGTCTCCCTCTCTTCCTCCCTCTCCATTTCCTTTGGTTCTTACCCTCATCACCCTGAAGAACTTGCGCTGTGCTGCCTCTAGTTGTACTATGACAGTAGTGGCCAACATTACCAACCATGCATTTAGCTAAGTGGCCAATACTAGCCTTGCTACATATAGAGACAGCATGCCTGTATGAATATGATCCCTTTTTAATCCCTTGCTCCATATTCAGAATGTTCTGAATGTTCCTCGACATCCACTCCTGTCTGCATGACTGCTGCCTGACTGCATACGTACATTTATGAATCATGAAGCAAACGCCACTGAGCATTCCACTCAACAATACTGGCTGCCTACCTTCATGTCACACACATTTGTGAAGCCTGTAGATGCTGTTGTGCGCTGCAGTCCAGGGCCACTACGTCTCCTGTGGAATTCCATCCTCGTAAACCACCGTGCACGTGTCTCTGAGTGTGTGTGTGTGTGTGTGTGTCATCTGAGTCTCTGTGTGTGTGTGTGTCAGTGGTGTGGGGCAGTTGAAATGTGAGAGGTTCAGGGCAAGGTTGTTTTGAGTAAAAGGGAATGGTGTTTGTTGATTGAGAGGCACCATCAGCTCCTGATGACCTCAGGTAACAGGGTTACTGGCTGGCAGACATTCGCATAAGCTCCTCACTGTGAACATTCTGCATGCAAGAGGGCAGCAGATAGGAGCAATATGGGGAGTATGGTAATCAAGGGTGGATGGATAGAGAGGCAACACACACACACACACACTGCTTCGTGGTCTAACGTTCAGTGATCACATTCGTTTCTCTAGTGAATCATGAAGCCTGTCACAAACACCCTCTATCTTGCTCTTTCGGACACACACATGCAAATGCACACACACATACACACTCAGACCAATCAGAGCCATCAGCTTAGTTTTGGTCGTAATTAGTTCCTTGGGAGCGAGCGACCCGCAGCCTCACGCCTCGTGGTCGACCACGTCAAGCACACGCCTGATCAAAGGGCTCTCAGCCAATGAGGTTTCTGCTCTCTAGGGCTCTCTGCTCCATTTCCACAGAAAGGGACACTCTGCTTGGCTTCTTAACTCCTAATCAATGTGGCTGTTGAAAAGACTTCCATATGTCTGCTTAGTGCTTTCTAAGAGCTGTCTCTGAGAGTCAGGCCTAGATTCAGTCAGATCACCTGTTAACCGGCGATAGCCGACACCCACATAGCTGATGTTGTGGCGTGTCGGAGCTGGAACTGCGTTGGAACTGTCAAATCGGTGAGCAGCTGCTCTTGATCATTGTCATGAAGCCACACCCACCCCACATGTTAGAAGTTCAGAATGAGAAAGCGTAGGCTATATAGAAATAATGACGATCATTTTGAAAATCATTCAACTAAATCATGTGGATTTCTATCAGCTTAATGGAGGTGTAGATCACACCTCACGTTCCAGTGTCTGAACTTGTAAACAAGGCTGTATGGGATTTCCCTTAATGTGACTCTGTGCAGCCAATGGCAATGTTCGCTTTAGGTATAACCCAGAAGCAGCTTGTGGATTTGAAAGATCTAACACAGTTCCACCTCCGACTTCGCCAAAACAGCCGCTATGCAGATGTCGGCTGAAGTGGATCTGATTGAATAAAGCCCCTAGTCTTAGTTTGGACTGAGATTTGGGATGAAGAGTTGATGGATCAGGAGGAGGACATATACATACGTCTGGTTCTCTGTGATTCTGGTTCTCTCTCCATAGTTGCATACAACACACAAACACATATCCTTGCGTCTTGACTGAGCCATGTTCAATGGGACAGCTGGCAGTTTGTCACAATGATGTCACCAGTGGTTGAAAGTGAGAGGGTACTGTTAAGTCTGTATGGTGTAAGGAACCTTCCAATCTACACAGAGAAAATGAAAGAAAGGATGAAGAAGGAAGGAAGGAACAGAGGAAATGCATTTCTTTTATTTTTCAGTGTGAACAAAAGGACCAATTAATGAACAGATTATAATTGCCCTCATTTCGCCTACCCATTTAGGGGTTTAAACGGGGTTCTCAGAGCGCAGCCAATCAGGGACCAGTGCTGTGTTTTAATGTTGGCAGGTAGCGAAGACAGAAGTTACAGCCATTCACTGGGCTCTCTGGAGAGGAGATTTTTCATTAAGCTGTAAGACTCAGCAGCGCTCGGCGCCGCTTTAAGTGACCTCAGAAATCTTGTGGAAAGTTTGTCTGGGATCTTACTAAATTCTTCAGAATGTATTACTGTAACATGGAACATTGGGGACTGGCTGGCTGTGGGAAACTGTAAGAAGGTTCTGACATGTACCCCTGGCCAAGATGTCTGACATTTACCCCAGGCCACTGCAGGAGAATGTTGGGAAATGTTATTCTCCAGAAAAACACTCACATTAATTGTATAGGACTTGAGTGACATTTGAGACACATTTGACATCTACATTTATACTTTGGTCAGTTAGCAGATGCTCTTATCCAAATCAAATCACATTTTATTTGTCACATATACATGGTTAGCAGATGTTAATGCGAGTGTAGCGAAATGCTTGTGCTTCTGGTTCCGACAGTGCAGTAATATCTAACAAGTAATCTAACAATTCCCCAACAACTACCTAATACACACAAATCTAAAGGGGTGAATGAGAATATGTACATGTGAGTATATGGAGGAGCAATGTCCGAGCGGCATAGGCAAGGTGCAATAGATGGTATAAAATACAGTATACACATGTGATATGAGTAATGTAAGATATGTAAACATTATTAAAGTGTCATTAATTAGAGTGCATTGTACAATAGATGGTATAAAATACAGTATATACATGTGATATGAGTAATGTAAGATATGTAAACATTATTAAAGTGTCATTAATTAGAGTGCATTGTACCAAGTGACTAGTGATCCATTTATTAAAGTGGCCAGTGATTGGGTCTCAATGTAGGCAGCAGCCTCTCTGAGTTAGTGATTGCTGTTTAGCAGTCTGATGGCCTTGAGATAAAAGCTGTTTATCAGTCTCGGTCCCAGCTTTGATGCACCTGTACTGACCTTGCCTTCTGGATGGTAGCGGTGTGAACAGGCAGTGGCTCGGGTGGTTGATGTCCTTGATGATTTTTTTGGCCTTCCTGTCACATCGGGTGCTGTAGGTGTCATGGAGGGCAGGTAGTTTGCCCCCGGGGATGTGTTGTGCAGACTGCACCTCCTTCTGGAGGGTCTTGTGGTTGAGGGCAGTGCAGTTGCCGTACCAGGCTTTGATACAGCCCGACAGGATGCTCTCGATTGTGCATCTGTAAATGTTTGTCAGGGTTTTAGGTGACAAGCCAAATTTCTTCAGCCTCCTGAGGTTGAAGAGGCGCTGTTGCGTGTTCACCACACTGTCTGTGTGAGTGGACCTTTTCAGTTTGTCTGTGATGTGTACGCCGAGGAACTTAAACTTTCCACCTTCTCTACTGCTGTCCCTTCGATATGGATAGGGGGTGCTCCCTCTGTTTCCTGAAGTCCATGATCATCTCCTTTGTTTTGTTGACGATGAGTGAGACTTAGTTTTTTTCCTGACACCACACTTTGTATGCATCTCAGAAGTTAGAGTAGCAGTGGTCGAGGGTATTGTGCATGCGCATAGCGCAATCAATGCTGGAAGAATTTTGGTAGACTTGTTCTCAAATTTGCTTTGTTAAAATCCCCAGTTACAATAGATGCAGCCTCAGGATGTATAGTTTCCAGTTTGAATAGTCCAGTGAAGTTCCTTGATTGTCGTCTTGGTGTCTGCTTGAGGGGGAATGTACACAGCTGTGACTATAGCTGACGAGAATTCTCTTGGTAGGGAAAATGGCTGGCACTTGATTGTAAGGAATTCTAGATCGGGTGAGCAGAAGGACTTGAGTTCCTGTATGATGTTATGATTACACCATGAGTCGTTAATCATAAAGCCCGCCCTTCCTTTTCCCAGAGAGGTGTTTATCTCTGTCGGCGCGATGCATGGAGAAGCCCGGTGGCTGAACCGATTCCGACAACATATCCCGAGAGAGCCATGTTTCCTTGAAACAGAGAAGGTTACAATCTTTGATATCTCTCTGGATGGCAACCCTTGCTCAAATTTTGTCTACCTTTTCTTCTTAGGGATATGCGTCCCGCTAGCAGGACACCAGCCGACAACATCCGGTGAAATTGGAGAGAGCGCAATTCAAATAAATAATTGTAATGTTAAACATTCATGAACATACAAGTATCTTTATATAATTTAAAACTTTAATTATTGTTTATCTAACTGTGTTGTCCGATTTACAATAGGCTTTATGGCGAAAGCATACCATGCGATTGTCTGAAGACGGCGTCCCACATCAACATATTTTTCAACCAGCACAGGCTTCATAAAATTACACAAAGCGATTTAAATAAATCACTCACTTTTGAAGATCTTCCTCTGTTTGCAATCCCAAGGGTCCTAGCTACAACATGAATGGTTGTTTTGTTAGATAAAATCCTTCTTTATATCCCAAAAAGTATGTTTAGTTGGCGCCATCGATTTCAGTAATCCACTCGTTTAACATGCAGACAAAGGAGTCCAAAAAGCTACCGCTAAGATTCATCCAAACAAGTCAAACGACGTTTCTAATTAATCCTCAGGTACTCTAAAATGTAAATAAACTATAAAATTTCATACGGAAAGTAGTATGTTCAATAGGAAAGCAAAATTAGTAAGCCCGTGCCCTCTCCCTCGCGTGCTGAAGACTGATATTGTTCTGGTGATCTCCTTTTCAAAAAACAAGCCTGAAACCTTGAATAAAGACTGCTGACATCTAGTGGATAAAGACTGCTGACATCTATTTACATAGAAACAATAGGTTTCCATTATAAGAGCCTGGGACCTCAATTTTTTTAAATTATGGTTGGTTTTCCTTTGAATTCTTGCCTGCCATATCAATTATGTTATAGTCCCAGACATTATTTTAAGTTTTAGAAGTGTTTTCTATCCAATTCTACCAATTATATGCATATCCTGGCTTCTGGGCCTGAGTAACAGGCAGTTTACTTTGGGCACGTCAGTCAGGCGGAAATTCAGGAAACTAGACCCTATCCCTAACAAGACCAAGAAACTGGACATAGTAATATACTCGGGAGCGGTGTGCATGTCTATGGAGCCTGGCCAGGAGGCCGCTTCGTCTGCCCCTTCTGCTGTGTTGTTGTTTTGTATCGCCTACTGGAATTAGCTCCATTGTCCTGGGTGGTGGTCCGAACAGAGGATACACTTCGGGAAAGTCGTATTCCTGGTCGTAATGTTGGTAAGTTGATGTTGCTCTTATATCCAATAGTTCTTCCTGGCTGTATGTAATAAGACTTAAGATTTCCTGGGGTAACAATGTAAGAAATAATACATTAAAAAAACTAAATCGTTTCCTAAGAACTCGAAGCGAGACGACCATCTCTGTCGGCGCCATGCTACATGCCAGAGCCACTTACAGTTCGTGCATTCAGCTAAGGTAGATAAAACAACTACATATCACAGTCATTGAAAGTAAGAACTTTCCGCAATATAGCAGCATATTAGCCTGGACCCAAATCAGTTTGTACTTTTGCCTACGCCATTGACATTTTCAAGCCAAACATGTTTTGTATGAGAATTCCATAAGGAGTTGGCAAGAGAGCAGCAACAGACTGGCACACAGCATTACCATACACACTGAGTGGACAAAACATTGTAACACAAATGCTACATTGGTTAGGTCAGTGCCATCTTTTGTGTGTGTTTTTAATGTAGAGGGAGACTGAGAGTGCCAGATCCCTCTGAAATACAGTATCTAAACAGAGAAAGAAATATACACTGAACGTACAAGCCATTATGAACGCCTGCTTTTTCCATTACATAAATTAACCAGGTGAATCCAGATGAAGGCTATGATCCCTTACAGATGTCACTTGTTAAATCCACTTTAATCAGTGTAGATGAAGGGGAGAAACTGGAGGGCGCGCAATTCAAAGAAATAATCATAAAAATTATGGATATTAAACATTTAGGTACTTATAAGTGTCTTATATCGGCTGAAAACTTAACTTCTTGTTAATCTAACGGCATTGTCCGATTTACAGTAGCTATTACAGCGAAAACATGCCATGCAATTGTTTGAGGTCGGCGCTCCACATCAAAATATTTTTCCACCGGCACAGGTTTCATACATTCACAAATGATTATTAAACATTCACTTTTTTAAAATCTTCCTCTGATTTGTCATCCAAAGGGTCCCAGCTATAACATGTAGTGTCGTTTTGTTAGATAAAATCCTTCTTTATATCCCAAAACGTCTGTTTAGTTGGCGCAATCGATTTGAGTAATCCACTCATTCAACACGCTGTACCGCTCGTCTGAAGAAGTAGACCAAGGTGCAGGGTGGTAAGTGTTCATGATCTTTAATACTCAGAAAACCAAACAAAAACAACAAAAGGAATAACGAACGTCACGTTCTGCAGGCTTCACAGAGCTAACAAAAAACATCCCACAACATAGGTGGGAAAATAGGCTACCTAAGTATGATTCCCAATCAGAGACAACGATAGACAGCTGCCTCTGATTGGGAACCACACTCGGCCAAAACCAAAGAAATACAAAACATAGAATGCCCACCCCACATCACACCCTGACCTCACCAAATAGAGAAATAAAACGTCTCTCTAAGGTCAGGGCGTGACACACGCAGAGAAAGGAATCTGAAAATCTACTCCTAAACTTTGTTTCAACAAGTCAAAATACATTTCAATTCACTCCTCAGATACCCTAAAATGTAATCAAACTATAATATTTCTTACAGAAAGAAGTATGTTCAATAGGAAACTGATTTTAGCAGGTGCGTCCTGTCTTCATGGCGCACGCAAACACTGATTTCCAAGACTGTGTCCCTGTACTAAAACTGATATTTCTTATACATTTTTGAAGTTACAAGCCTGAAACCTTGAACATAGACTGCTGACACCCTGTGGAAGCCATGGGAATTGCATCCAGGGTGCTAATTTTCAATATGACCTTATACTTGCCATTCTAAGAGGATGATCTCTCTCTCAAAAATGTTCTTGGATTTCCTCCTACCATATGTATTGTGTTATATTCTCCTACATTATTTTAACATTTCTACAAACTTCAGTGTTATCTTTCCAATGGTACCAATTACGTATATGCATATCCTGGCTTCAGGGCCTGAGTAACATGCAGTTTACTTTGGGCACATCGTTCAGGCGGAAATGGAGAAAAAAGGGGCCGAGCCCTAAGAAGTTTTAAAGATGGATTTTTAAGCCTTGACAACTGAGACATGGATTGTGTATATGTGCCATTCAGAGCGTGAATGGGCAAGAAAAAAGATGAACGTTTATTTGAACAGGGTATGGTAGTAGCCTGGCACGGTCGTCTCGCGCTGAATTGTGCATGTGCAGGCCGTCAAATCAAAGGCACTCCTTCAATTAAAGGGGTGGCAGGTAGCCTAGTGGTTAGAGCATTGGGGCAGTAACAGAAAGGTTGCTAGATCAAATCCCCGAGCTGACAAGGTAAACATTTGTTGTTCTGTCCCTGAACAAGGCAGTTAACCCACTGTTCCTAGGCCGTCATTGTAAATAAGAATTTGTTCGTAACTGACTTGCCTAGTAAAATGAAGGTTCATTTTTTTATTTAAGATATTTTTGATGAAGATGAAAATGTGTCAGTTTGTCGCTTTCACGAGGTTGGAGTAATAACATGTTCAACTTCTTAATACATTGATCTAGGTTGTGCCTTTTAGATTAAGAGAAAATGAACAAAGTTTGGTAACAGAATGACGGTTTGTGCTGTTTGTGCCATTATTCTGTTAAAAGTTTGGAGAGTACAGGACTGTGTGTGTGTGTGTGTGTGTGTGTTTGCGGGTGTGTGTGTGTTTGCGGGTGTGTGTGTTGGTTATCTAGCAGTTCTCTTCCTGACCTCACCTCTCAAACCAATTGAATTGAGTGGAAGTTTGCACTGAGTTCTTAGTCAATACGTTTCTGAGTTAAATAGGATCCATGTTTTTCAAGAGTAATCTAAACATCCAGCTGGTGTGGATAACATAGATGTGTGGTTAAATTTGGTTGGAATGTGGTACTGGGAGGCTTGCTGATTCAATACCTGTCTGGACCACATATAACCTACAGAACACACATGATTTTTTGTTAACTGGAAGTCACTTGGATAAAAGAGTACCCAAAAATAACATATTTTATTCATTCATTATTACCAGGAAATGTTTTTGTGTTGTTTTGGCCCTGTTTGCACTTTTAGTCACTAAATGCTTTCAGCCATTCTACTCTCTGGTCACAGAATGGAGGGGTGATGCACTGATGCTCAAATCCACTGGTCCCAGTATCTAGGCTGCACTGGTGTTAGTTGTCTACTGGTGCAGAGGCAGACAGACAAACAGACAGAAAGACTGCTGACAGACAAACAGACTGCTGACAGACATACTGACAAACAGACCGCTGACAGACATACTGACAAACAGACTGCTGACAGACATACTGACAAACAGATTGCTGACAGACATACTGACAAACAGACGGCTGACAGACATACTGACAAACAGACTGCTGACAGACAGGCAGATAGAAAGACTGCTGACAGAAATACTGACAAACAGACGGCTGACAGACATAGTGACAAACAGACGGCTGACAGACATACTGACAAACAGACTGCTGACAGTCATACTGACAAACAGACTGCTGACAGTCATACTGACAAACAGACTGCTGACAGACATACTGACAAACAGACTGCTGACAGACATACTGACAAACAGACTGCTGACAGTCATACTGACAAACAGACTGCTGACAGTCATACTGACAAACAGACTGCTGACAGACATACTGACAAACAGACTGCTGACAGTCATACTGACAAACAGACTGCTGACAGACATACTGACAAACAGACGGCTGACAGACAGGCAGACAGAAAGACGGCTGACAGACATACTGACAAACAGACGGCTGACAGACACACTGACAAACAGACGGCTGACAGACACACTGACAAACAGACGGCTGACAGACACACTGACAAACAGACGGCTGACAGACACACTGACAAACAGACGGCTGACAGACATACTGACAAACAGACGGCTGACAGACATACTGACAAACAGACGGCTGACAGACACACTGACAAACAGACGGCTGACAGACACACTGACAAACAGACGGCTGACAGACACACTGACAAACAGACGGCTGACAGACACACTGACAAACAGACGGCTGACAGACACACTGACAAACAGACGGCTGACAGACATACTGACAAACAGACGTCTGACAGACATACTGACAAACAGACGGCTGACAGACATACTGACAGACGGCTGACAGACATACTGACAAACAGACGGCTGACAGACAGGCAGACAAACAGACGGCTGACAGACATACTGACAAACAGACGGCTGACAGACATACTGACAAACAGACGGCTGACAGACATACTGACAAACAGACGGCTGATAGACAGGCAGACAGAAAGACTGCTGACAGACATACTGACAAACAGACTGCTGACAGACATACTGACAAACAGACGGCTGACAGACATACTGACAAACAGACGGCTGACAGACATACTGACAAACAGACGGCTGACAGACATACTGACAAACAGACGGCTGACAGACATACTGACAAACAGACGGCTGACAGACATACTGACAAACAGACGGCTGACAGACATACTGACAAACAGACGGCTGACAGACATACTGACAAACAGACGGCTGACAGACATACTGACAAACAGACGGCTGACAGACATACTGACAAACAGACGGCTGACAGACATACTGACAAACAGACGGCTGACAGACATACTGACAAACAGACGGCTGACAGACAGGCAGACAGAAAGACTGCTGGCAGACAGAAAGACTGCTGGCAGACAGAAAGACTGCTGACAGACATACTGACAAACAGACGGCTGACAGACAGGCAGACAGAAAGACTGCTGACAGACATACTGACAAACAGACAGACAGAAAGATGGCTGACAGACGGCAGACAGACAGACAGACAGACGGCTGCTAGACAGGCAGACAGAAAGACGGCTGACAGACATACTGACAAACAGACGGCTGACAGACATACTGACAAACAGACGGCTGACAGACATACTGACAAACAGACGGCTGACAGACATACTGACAAACAGACGGCTGACAGACATACTGACAAACAGACGGCTGACAGACATACTGACAAACAGACGGCTGACAGACATACTGACAAACAGACGGCTGACAGACAGGCAGACAGAAAGACTGCTGACAGACATACTGACAAACAGACGGCTGACAGACATACTGACAAACAGACGGCTGACAGACATACTGACAAACAGACGGCTGACAGACATACTGACAAACAGACGGCTGACAGACAGGCAGACAGAAAGACTGCTGACAGACATACTGACAAACAGACTGCTGACAGACATACTGACAAACAGACGGCTGACAGACATACTGACAAACAGACGGCTGACAGACATACTGACAAACAGACGGCTGACAGACATACTGACAAACAGACGGCTGACAGACATACTGACAATCAGACGGCTGACAGACATACTGACAAACAGACGTCTGACAGACAGGCAGACAGAAAGACTGCTGACAGACATACTGACAAACAGACTGCTGACAGACATACTGACAAACAGACGGCTGACAGACATACTGACAAACAGACGGCTGACAGACAGGCAGACAGAAAGACTGCTGACAGACATACTGACAAACAGACAGACAGAAAGACGGCTGACAGACATACTGACAAACAGACAGACAGACAGACAGACAGACAGACAGACAGACAGACAGACAGACAGACAGACAGACAGACAGACGGCTGACAGACAGACAGCTGACTTTGGAGCATGCAGGCTGGGGAGAGAGACTGGTGGTCTTTTAAAGGCTGTGTTCAATTAACCATGAGGGAGGGGAAAATGATGAAGAAAGGGAGAATGAAGGTTAGAGGGAGAGGAGGGGAATTAAGAGATTGGTGTCCTTTGAAGCCATGGCGGGGGTGGAGAGGGGGTGGAGGAATGTCCCAAGTGAGGCACGATTTTCTGCTCGGACAGGCGTGGGTTTCACGCGTTGTCCCAGGCAACCAAGTCACCAGCGGGGTAGGTTTTTTGCACATCACGAAATGACCTTCATCCCTACTATGCCAGGTATACTCAGAATTTAACAGGTTCGGGCACGCACGCACGCACGCACGCACACACGCACACGCACACACACACGCACACGCACACACGCACACACAGACACACACACACACACACAGACACACACACACAACTGACATTGTGTTCCAGTCTGTGGGGATTTACTAAAAGCTTCCACTTGGCTTCCTCTGTAGAAACAGCTCCTATGTGTGACTCCTCACACACCGTACTTCGATGAGACACAACTTTCCATCCATCCACAGCAAAGAGCTATTGATTCAAATCTTAATGTGGACAAAGTGATCAAATGCGAAAGGTCGAATCAGTAGAAAAGCTTAACTTCTCCTCTAAGTCCCCTTCATTTAAAGCCTGACATAGTAATAATTTAAAAAGCCACCCAACTATTTTGTAAAAGCACCCCACCAAGTGAAGATTCTCTCTCTCTTCTCTCAGGCTGTTTGTCATCTAAGGGGGAGGACAGGCTGTTCAGGAAGTTATTCAGGAGATACAACCAGTTCATCAGACCAGTGGAGAATGTCTCTGACCCTGTCACCGTGGAGTTTGAGGTCTCCATATCCCAACTGATCAAAGTGGTGAGACTCACCTGCATCATCACTGGAGCAAATAAGGATAGACTTGATTATGTACAGGCTATGACGTCATGTTCATTTTATTTCCATCTCTTCTCAGGACGAAGTCAATCAGATTATGGAGACCAATCTTTGGCTGAGACATGTAAGTCAAGTTCTCATTTGATCTAAGAACTGAAGTCTGAATCGTAGTACAGCAGTTAGTATAGTATGCACTGTTAAAATCTGGTCTAAGATCTGTTTTCTCCTCTCTTTGTTGCAGGTCTGGAATGACTACAAGCTGAAATGGTTTCCCGTTGAGTATGACGGACTTGAGTTCATTCGTGTGCCCTCCAATAAGATATGGAGGCCGGACATCGTCCTCTACAACAAGTGAGCTCAATATCTTAACTATGTACATTATATCGATGTTCTCTTGTTGCTTTTTAGCCATCAGTGCTAAATGCTACGCTAACCATCCCCCATTGTCTCTTCTCCAGTTCTGTGGGTGTTTTTTTGTTGCCATCAGTGATAAATGATATGCTAACTATCATATCTCCCATCTCTTCAGTGCTGTGGGAGATTTTCTGGTTGAGGACAAAACCAAAGCTCTGCTGAAGTTTGACGGCACCATCACCTGGATCCCCCCCGCCATCTTTAAATCCTCCTGCCCCATGGACATCACCTACTTCCCCTTCGACTACCAGAACTGCTCCATGAAGTTTGGCTCCTGGACCTACGACAAGGCCAAGATCGACCTGGTGCTCATAGGGTCAAAGGTCAGTAATCACACTGGTTAGCTAGTTTACTAACTCATTTGCTAGCTAGTTAGCTAACTCCACATTAAGAAAATGGGCTGTGTTTTTTGGCTAATTCAATGTGGCTGGGTTTATTGTTTACTTAGTAAATTTCAACAGGAAGTACTTCCTGGTCTTTTTTATGATGTAATCTCAGTCGAAACGCGCTTTATCTCCTTCTAGGAGAGAACTCCCTAGGCTCTGCTTCACTGCTAACATACTACTGTCTCTCCGTAGGTGAACCTCAAAGACTTCTGGGAGAGCGGCGAGTGGGAGATCATCGACGCACCGGGCTACAAACACGACATCAAGTACAACTGCTGTGAGGAGATCTACCCAGACATCACCTACTCCTTCTACATCAGACGCCTCCCTCTCTTCTACACCATCAACCTCATCATCCCCTGTCTCCTCATCTCCTTCCTCACCGTCCTCGTCTTCTACCTCCCCTCTGACTGTGGAGAGAAGGTGACCCTCTGTATCTCTGTCCTCCTGTCCCTCACTGTGTTCCTCCTGGTCATCACTGAGACCATCCCGTCTACGTCTCTGGTCATCCCCCTCATCGGGGAGTACCTCCTCTTCACCATGATCTTCGTCACCCTCTCCATCGTCATCACCGTGTTCGTGCTGAACGTCCACTACCGTACGCCCATGACTCACACCATGCCGGCCTGGGTCAGGTCTGTGTTCCTGGGGTTGCTGCCCAAGGTGATGCTCATGAGGAGGCCTGTAGACCAGGGCTGCCCCTCCTCTGTGGGGAGTGGGAGAGGAGATGGAACAGGAGGGGGGAGTATTGGAGGTGGAGGTGTGGGAGGAGGAGGAGCAAGGGGAACGGGGAAGAAGAGGAAAAACAGCATTGGAGGACGAATAGGGGGAGGGATAGGGGGAGGGTGTGTGCAAGTGGACGGGGGTGCGGTCGCAGCCGAAAGGGGGCAGGTGGGGGCGATGAACTGTGTGGAGTACTGTGAAGTGCAAAACAAGCCGAAGTTCCCCTGTAAGGGGAAAGAGGTGCCCATCCCCACCGTGCCCCCAGTGGTTCCCCCTCCTGCCCCTTCTGAGCTGGACCTACCCAAACAGCCCCGAGCACTCAACGCCCCGCCCAACGTCAACGCAGTGGTGGCCTTCTCCGTGGTGTCACCAGAGATCAAACAGGCCATCGAGAGTGTTAAGTACATCGCTGAGAACATGAGGACACGCAACAAGGCCAAAGAGGTAGGACACTTTGGGTTATTACATAGTTGTGTGTCAGTAACCACAGATAAATGCTCTGCAGTGTAGTTCTCTGTGAGGTGAGGTTTTGGATCACATCTCTAATAGTGAACTGAAGAGAGCAGAAGCATTCCCTGGTCATTCTCCCTCTTGCAGCTTGCCCGGTGGAAGTGGTATATAAAATACAAGCTGTAATTGGACTTAAGAAAAATGGAATTGGCAAATGTGCTGGGCCACACACACACACACACACACACACACACACACACACACACACACACACACACACACACACACACACACACACACACACACACACACACACACACACACACACACACACACACACACACACACACACACACACACACACACACACACACACACACACACACACACACACACACACACACACACACACACACACACACACACACAGATTCCCATTAATTCATGCAAACACACACACAGAGATTCCCATTAATTCATGCAAACACACACACAGAGATTCCCATTAATTCATGCAAACACACACACAGAGATTCCCATTAATTCATGCAAACACAATTTCATACACACATTCCTACACACCCAGACCCAACTGAAGCAGGGTATTCTCTGATAGAGAGCCTAACTCCATGGGATTTCATTCCTGCTTTCTACCTGGTTTAATCTGCAAAGCTGTTTGTGAGAGAGCTTTAGTAAGCTTCACTCTCTCTCTCTCTCTCTCTTTCTCTCTGCATCTGGCTGATACGCTTGTTGTTGCTTAGTCTTTTCGTAGTCTTTTCTTAGTAAGGCCTGATCTCAGGAGACAATGGCATTCCTTCACCCTGAAGTAGTGGATCACAGCAGGCTGCTTCAGGAAAACACACACCTGGCCTGACCCAATCCTGATATACGCTATAGGGCTCAAGGAAAACTGGTATTTTTTTTCTCTCTCTGTCTCTTTCGGTCTGTCTTGTTCTCTTGCTGTTTCTTACGGCAGTCCAAGAGAGAGAGGGAGAGAGAGGGAGAGAGAGGGAGGGAGAGGGAGGGAGAGGGAGAGGGAGAGGGAGAGGGAGAGGGAGAGGGAGAGGGAGAGAGAGAGGGAGAGAGAGAGGGAGAGAGAGAGGGAGAGAGAGAGGGAGAGAGAGAGGGAGAGAGAGAGGGAGAGGGAGAGGGAGAGAGAGAGGGAGGGAGAGAGGGATTTATATTACTTCCCTTTTGAACTTTTAAATCCCTGCTTAAAACCCTTTCACATCCCTTTCCTTCTTTGTCTTACAGTATTTCCAATTGCCTTTAATGATCTGTGATTCCCTGTCCTCTGACGAGCTCTGCCCCCCCCCCCCCAGGTGGAGGATGACTGGAAGTACGTAGCCATGGTGATTGACAGGATCTTCCTGTGGGTGTTTGTGACGGTGTGTATCACTGGAACTCTGGGACTGTTCCTACAGCCTCTCATCGGCTTCTTCACATGAACCATGACACTACTCTTTTCTCCTTTCTTTGTTGTCTTTCTGTTTCCGTTATTCTCTCCAATCTTCAATTTTTCAATTCTCTCTCTCACACTCCCATTATTTATTTCCTCTTTCTACCGGCATCTATTATCTTCCTGTCCAAAAGCAGGAAAAACAATACAAAAGACAATGGTCCAATACATTTATTTGTATTTTTTAAATGCCATTGCCTCATTATAACCAGTGATTTACTGTGTAACCCTTTTCTTAGGACAACTACATTCTCACTGATGTGTTACCATCTCTGTTACTACCCCTGTATTATGCCAGTAGAGAAGTTAGTTCTTGTTCTAAACATGATGCCAAACGGATCTAGAATATATAGCTCTGTGCCGTATGTAGTCAGTGGCTGTCTGAAGGAGAGTAACCACACGATGCCTCTCTTAATGGCATACTGTTCATGTTATGATACTGTAGTCTACTGTCTGTTATATCTCTAGCTTCTTTACCCATCTTCACTCCTGTGCTATGCTTAGGGCTAGGAGTATTTCCTTACCAGGAACAACTATGGAAATACTCCTGGCCCAAGTTATACTTTATATACAGTACCAGTCAAACATTTGGACACCTAATCAATCCAGGGTTTTCCTTTTATTTTCACTATTTTCTACATTGTAGAATAATAGTGAAGACATCAACACTATGAAATAACACATATGGAATCATGTAGTAACCAAAAAAGTGTTAAACAAATCTAAATCTATTTCATATTTGAGATTCTTCAAAGTAGCCACCCTTTGCCTTCATGACAGCTTTGCTGTAGAACACACAAAACACACACACACACACACACACAAAATAGTTTGTGTCCAAGCTTTTGACTGGTACTGTAGAAAATATATGCATGATTAATGATGCTAACTTTAAATATGGTTTCTGTACAGACATGGTTTTATGACGTTAATATATCATGATAGCATGTTTGCATTTCACACTGGGGTCGACTAACCACTCAATGTAAATGTACAAACTGTAAAGACACTTTGAAATGCACGTTGTAGATGATAACCTCTCTGTAAAAAGATGTGAAAACCCATCCTGTCTGGTTTCTTTCATTGACAAGGCGTATACGTGTTGTTACGTGACTGTTATACGATCTATGACTGGGGATAGGTGGAAAATCACCCTTTGCTTATCTGGAATCAAGTGGGCTTTTCATGTTTATGGGTACAGGGCTGGCGGGCTCTGATGTTTTGTGTTATGTGTGTGTGTTGCTTGTGTTGTTGGCCACAGGCAGTGTCTGCTCTGGGGACAGAGAGGGTTAATGGCGGGATGAAAGGGGTTAATCGTGCCATAATGATGTTATATAAACAATGGGATCCTTATTGGGGTCAATAAGTCCCATAGGCAGATGGAGGGGGAGAGGACAAGTGAGCTCATGGATGGAGGAGCGTTTTAGTGGAGGGTGGTGAATAAATGGAGAGGAGAGGCAGGGAGAAATGGCAGGGAAGGGGAAACTAGATGAAAGAAGGAGAGAGTATTACTGACCTAATAGCCCTAGCCATTCCAATGTTATGTTCCATTTTATCAGACACAAGTTTCTTGTATGTTTTTTTTTCCTATTGCGGTCCACATTTCATAAAATATCTACAGTATTCAGGGGCTGCAGTTGGCCCACAAGCCAGGGTTTGGACACCTCTTGTATAGATGTAGATCCAGTTGAAGGTAGGGGATAGAGGGATCAAGGAAGAGGAGACTGTGAAGACTAGATGATGTGGGGAGTTAACTACAGTCGTCTAGGAATTACTGGGGGCTTGTTAATGTCATGCTGGCTTTGATGCGTGATGTCTATCTGTGTCCCTGTCTGAGAGACCCTGGGCAGAGCAGCCACTTGAATTACATCAAGTCTCTGTCCGAGAGACACTAGGTAGAGCAGCCACTTGAATTACATCAAGTCCCTGTCCGAGATACACTAGGTAGAGCAGCCACTTGAATTACATCAAGTCCCTGTCCGAGAGACACTAGGTAGAGCAGCCACTGGAGTTACATCAAGTCCCTGTCCGAGAGACACTAGGTAGAGCAGCCACTGGAGTTACATCAAGTCCCTGTCCGAGAGACACTAGGTAGAGCAGCCACTTGAATTACATCAAGTCCCTGTCCGAGAGACACTAGGTAGAGCAGCCACTTGAATTACATCAAGTCCCTGTCCGAGAGACACTAGGTAGAGCAGCCACTTGAATTACATCAAGTCCCTGTCCGAGAGACACTAGGCAGAGCAGCCACTGGAGTTACATCAAGTCCCTGTCCGAGAGACACTAGGTAGAGCAGCCACTTGAATTACATCAAGTCCCTGTCCGAGAGACACTAGGTAGAGCAGCCACTTGAATTACATCAAGTCCCTGTCCGAGAGACACTAGGTAGAGCAGCCACTTGAATTACATCAAGTCCCTGTCCGAGAGACACTAGGTAGAGCAGCCACTTGAATTACATCAAGTCCCTGTCCGAGAGACACTAGGTAGAGCAGCCACTGGAGTTAAATCAAGTCCCTGTCCGAGAGACACTAGGTAGAGCAGCCACTTGAATTACATCAAGTCCCTGTCCGAGAGACACTAGGCAGAGCAGCCACTGGAGTTGCATCAATATGACCCCTGATAGTGCTTCAATGTCACACACACACACACACACACACACACACACACACACACACACACACACACAGTCTTGTACAGTTGAAGTCGGAAATTTGCATACACCTTAGCCAAATACATTTAAACTGTTTTTCACAATTCCTGACATTTAATCCTAGTAGAAATTCCCTTTCTTAGGTCAGTTAGGATCACCACTTTATTTTAAGAATGTGAAATGTCAGAATAATAGTAGAGAGAATGATACATTTATTTCAGCTTTTATTTATTTCATCACATCCCCAGTGGGTCAGAAGTTTACATACACTCAATTAGTATTTGGTAGCATTGCCTTTAAATTGTTTCACTTGGGTCAAATATTTCGGGTAGCCTTCCACAAGCTTCCCACAATAAGTTGGGTGAATTTTGCCCCATTCCTCCTGACAGAGCTGGTGTAACTGAGTGAGGTTTGTAGGCCTCCTTGCTCACACACACTTTTTCAGTTCTGCCCACAAATCTTCTATAGGATTGAGGTCAGGGCTTTGTGATGGCCACTCCAATACCTTGACTTTGTTGTCCTTAAGCCATTTTGCCACAACTTTGGAAGTATGCTTGGGGTCATTGTCTATTTGGAAGACCCATTTGCGACCAAAATTATTCACATAATTTTCCTTCCTTTTGTGAAGAGCACCAGTCCCTCCTGCTGCAAAACACCCCCACAACATGATGCTGCCACCCCCGTGTGTGCTTCACGGTTGGGATGGTGTTCTTCGGCTTGCAAACCTCCCCCTTTTTCCTCCAAACATAACAATGGTCATTATGGCCAAACAGTACTATTTTTGTTTCATCAGCCCAAAGGACATTTCTCCAAAAAGTGCGATCTTTGTCCCCATGTGCAGTTGCAAACCGTAGTCTGGCTTATTATGGTGGTTTTGGAGCAGTAGTTTCTTCCTTGCTGAGTGGCCTTTCAGGTTATGACGATAATAGGACTTTACTGTGGATATAGATACTTTTGTACCTGTTTCCTCCAGCATCTTCACACGGTCCTTTGCTGTTGTTCTGGGATTGATTTGCACTTTTCGCACCAAAGTACTTTAATCTCTAAGAGACAGAACGCGTCTACTTCCTGAGCGGTATGACGGCTGCGTGGTCCCATGGTGTTTAAACTTGCGTACTATTGTTTGTACAGATGAACGTGGTACCTTCAGGTGTTTGGAAATTGCTCCCAAGAATGAACCAGACTTGTGGAGGTGTACAATGTTTTTCTGGGGTCTTGGCTGATTTCTTTAGATTTGTCCATGATGTCAAGCAAAGAGGCACTGAGTTTGAAGGTAGGCCTTGAAATACATCCACAGGTACACTTCCAATTGACTCAAATTATGTCAATTAGCTTATCAGAAACTTCTAAAGCCATGACATACATTTCTGGAATTTTCCAAGCTGTTTAAAGGCACAGTCAACTTAGTGTATGTAAACTTCTGACCCACTGGAATTGTGATACAGTGAATTATAAGTGAAGTAATCGGTCTGTAAACAATTGTTGGAAAAATGACTTGTGTCATGCACAAAGTAGAGAGCCTGAGCCTGTCTAAGACCTAGTGTGGGTCTGACTATACTGTGGTTGGCTCATAACACCCCTCCCGTGGTGGTATGTAATCCCTGTCCCACATTGGAGCTGTGGGATTAGGAAATGGTGAAGAGTCATCCAGTCATTAATATGGAGATGTCTGTCTGCCTGCCTGCCCTCATCGACCTATACCAAAGAGCAGCCTGACATTGTCATGAGCTGTTCATAATGTGGCCTTAAGATCAGCCAGAGAGAGAGAGAGGCATGAAAGAGAAGGATGAGAGAGAGTGTGGCCGAGTGAGAGGCGGAGGGATGTAAGAGGGGGATTTATGGATAGAGTGAGAGAGGCTACTTCTGTGTCTACTTCTCATTCCCCCTGTCATCACCACCTCCCTCCCTCCCTCCCTGCTGTTGTCTTCATCCCTCTCTTTTTGTCTCCTCCCTCATCTTTACTCCTGACTTGGTCACATAGCTGTTTCCTCAAATGATCATGATCCACACCAGACTTTAGCCTTCTGACACATGATTGGCCCAGATGATGTGGCAAAACTCAAAGCATATAGTCAACCTCCAAGCTAAGCCAACAACTCCTTCATGCATCTCTGGGATGTGTCAGGAGCAGAAATGCCTGATGTATTTTCACAGCGTGGCTAGCTTGTAGGAGGCGCGGCACATCCGTACCATAAGTGGCAGAGTAATGCATTATTAAGACTGGCACAGGGTGAATATTGTACGTTATTCTCTTCATGCTCACAGTGTGACGGCACTCATCCAGCTGCTGGATAGCATATCAGACTCAACGCAAAGTGTGTGTGTGTGTTTGCATTGTCTGAGTGTTTGTGTGTGTGTGTGCATGTGTTCAGGCAGTAGTATGGTCTGTGTTTTTGTCATCAAACTTTTAGAAACTTCCAGAGTCTGACAACAATGTTTGAGACAGGAAGCTTCCTGTGCTCCTGTGCCCTTCTCCTCCTTTGGGCCCCCTCTCTATTTCCTTCGCTTCATCTCTTCTTCCCTGTAACCCCTCCTCCTCCCACTTCCTCCTGCTCCATCTCTAAATGTCTTCTCCTTCCCACTCTACCTCCCTTTCACTCTCTTCTCTTCTCTCAGTCCATATCAATACCTGTTTCCTGTTTCCACCACCCTGCTGCTCTCACCCATCTCTCTCCTTCTCCTTCTCCCCTCCGTCTCCTCTCCTTCGCTCCAATTCTTCCATTCGGCCTCGTGTTTGCCCTAGCTCTCTCTCTCTTTCCCTCTCTCCCTCTCTGTGCCTCTCCGTCTGCTCTAACCTCATCCATGCTCTCTCTGTTCTCCCTCTTTCCCCTGGAGCCCTCTTCCTGGACCTTCTGTTTGTAGGTAAAGGGCCACAGCTGTTGTAGGTGACAGGGCTGCCATAAGGACATACAGGTTGCAGTGAGGGACATGTGTGGTATAAGGGCATGGTTGACTGACAGTTCCGCAGTAGACTAACGGTAAGGTGGGGTGTTCTCCCGCGTTGAGGGAGGGAAGCCAGGGGCCAGACGACCGTGGCTAAGTGGAGGAGACTCTGAGCGAAATAATTCATTACAATGGTAAGCTGTGTGCACATGCACACCAAAACACGCACACAAACTTGTGTGCATACAGTACACACAAACACACACACAAACTTGTGCATGCACACACATTCCCGCTCACATTAGTACACACAAACACCCCCACACACTGGGTGTGTTGTCTGTCTTATTTTACTTACTGCTGTTGAATATTCATGGCAGGACAGAGAGACATTGTCAGTGAATTTGAAAAAGAACAGCATGTTAGTTTTGGATAAACATCAGAATGTGCTTTTGACAAGACCCTAAGCACATAGTGGCTGGTACACAAATTTGGTTCTAGATTTTGAACAGTGGGAACTATTACTGACTATGACTGGTACTACCCCATCCCTGAAAACTAACACTCTCAGGAACACGTACGTATCTTAGGTTTCCACCTACGACACAAGCCATGCAGGAATCACTAGAAGGGAGAATGATGAATCTGCACAGAATACCTGAGGGAAATGAATTGATTCTCCACAAACCATCATACATAAGATTGTTTGATGGTCATCCCCGATGTTCTCCTGAACTGTCCAATACCTTTCTGATGTATTTCAATCCCTCCAAAGCATACTTCCCACTACAGACTGACATTTCCCATTATCTGATTTGACATACCTTGTGCTACAACTTATTGAGATAATGGCAATGAGGTCAGATTCTTAAGATTCATCAAACTATTTCACACATTTGTTTCTGATAACCCAAGTGTCCAAAAATAGAGAATCAGAGAGTCCAATAGCTTGATGGTCCATGTTAATAGTACTATCATGTAGAAATACAATTTTATTATCATGTATGAATCAATTTCGCTTTGTGACCCCCAAACCCCCATTCTCTAATAGGTATGGCAGCCCAATGACTTTATTTCACCTCTGAAATATTATTGACTACCACTAACACAGGGACTGATAGGAATGTGTGTGTGTTTGACAGGGAAGCCACTCTCCAATGTCAGGGTGAAAATCACAGTAGTACTTATAGGGGTGCCTGTGAAGGAGAGGGGAGAGGAAGGGGGGGGAACCACAGCTAAATCTGTTGGGAGAAATCACTGAAGAGAGGAGTGAGAGAAGAGAGATGGAGAAGACAGGACAAGCCCTACTGTGTGTGTGTGTGTGTGTGTGTGTGTGTGTGTGTGTGTGTGTGTGTGTGTGTGTGTGTGTGTGTGTGTGTGTGTGTGTGTGTGTGTGTTTCGAGGCTATTGATGATAGCATCAGTTAAGGATGGAACAGTTTCATAACTACACTATGTTGAAGATGGAATGATTTGGTTTGTGACACTAAGCACACTGAGTGTTCTGTCTCGTGGGTTTCGTAACCACGTCCAATTCAATACTGATGAGGAGGGAGACAGGAATTAGTTCAACCATTTACCTAGAACGTGATCAACTCAACACATATGGTCTGTGACACAACCCAAATCTCCTATCCTCCTACTTCCAGTGCATTTGAAAGTCTTCAGACCCCTTGACATTTTCTACATTTGGTTACGTTATAGCCTTATCCTAAAATGTATTGAATTAATGAATTTCCCCAACTATCTACACACAATACCCCATAATGACAAAGTGCAAACAGAAATACCTTATTTACACAAGTATTCAGACCCTTTGCTATGAGGCCAGAAATTGAGCTCAGGTGCATCCTGTTTCCATTGATCATCATTGAGATGTTTCTACAACTTGATTGGAGTCCACCTGTGGTAAATTCAATTGATTGGATGTGATTTGGAAAGGCACACACCTGTCTATGAGACAGGATTGGGTTGAGACACAGATCTGGGGAAGGGTACCAATGAATGTCTGCAGCCTTGAAGGTCCCCAAGAACACAGTGGCCTCCGTCATTCTGAAATGGTTGAAGTTTGGAACCACAAAGACTCCTCCAAGAGCTGTCCGTCCGGCCAAACTGAGCAATCGGGGTAGAACGGCCTTGGTCAGGGAGATGACTAAGAACCCGATGGTCACTCTGACAGAGTTCCAGAGTTTGTCTGTGAAGAAGGGAGAACCTTCCAGAAGGACAACCATCTGGAAGGACAACCAGATGGAAGCCACTCTGCAGTTAAAGGCACATGACAGCTCACTTGGAGTTTGCCAAAAAGGCACCTAAAGGACTCTCAGACCATGAGAAACAAGATTATCTGGTCTGAGGAAACCAAGATTGAACACTTTGGCCTGAATGCTAAGCGTCACGTCTGGAGGAAACCTGGCACCATCCCTACGGTGAAGCATGGTGGTGGCAGCATCATGCTGTGAGGATGTTTTTCAGCAGCAGGGACTGGGAGACTAGTCAGGATGGATGGAAAGAACAATGTACAGAGAGATCCTTGATGAAAACCTGCTCCAGAGCACTCAGGCCCTCAGACTGGGGCAAAGGTTCACCTTCCAACAGGACAACAACCCAAAGCACACAGCCAAGAGAACGCAGGAGTGGCTTCGGGACAAGTCTCTGAATGTCTGAGTGACCCAACCAGAGCCTGGACTTGAACCATATCCAACATCTCTGGAGAGACCTGAAAACAGCTGTGCAGTGACACTCCCCCTCTAAACTGACAGAGCTTGAGAGGATCTACAGAGAAGAATGGGAGGAACTTCCCAAATACAGGTTTACCAAGCTTGTAGCATCAAACTCTATAAGACGCAAGGCTGTAATCGCTGCCAAAGGTGCTTCAACAAAGTCCTGAATAAAGGGTCTGAATATTATGTACATGTAATATTAAATCTTTTCATTTTTTATACATTTGCAAAAAATTATAGAAACCTGTTTTTGCTTTGTCATTATGGGGGTATTGGTAGCCTAGTGGGGAGCAGGTAGCCTAGTGGTTAGAGCGTTGGGCTAGTAACCCAAAGGTTGCTGGATCGAATCCCCGAGCTGACAAGGTAAAAATCTGTCGTTCTGTCCCTGAGCAAGGCAGTTAACCCACTGTTCTCTGGATGCCGAAGACGTGGATGTCGATTATGGCAGCCTGCCGCACTTCTCTACAGTATCTATTGCTGTGGTGGTGAAGTGGTTCGTTAATAACTAATCAGACCTATTTGGGGGGAGAAACACCATAGTCACAAACTTTTTGAACAGCCCATCCCTCTGATAAGGACGAAGGTATGAGATGTTGTAGTGGTGGTTTGCATGCTAGCGTTTTAGTCCATCCGATGTCAACTCTTTTTCTCCTAATATCAGCTGTCGTCGCCCAGATGCGATGACATCATTTGTCAATCTTGTCCTATGGGCTGTGACATCACGTGCCAATCGTTGGCTGGATTCTATAGGCTGCGTGACGCAAATGCGGGTCACTGACTATGTTAAGGGGAATATGCCATCCTCTTCTAGATCATTTTAATAGACATGCCATGAATGTGGACATGTCTTGTGTGTATGAGAGAGAGAGAGATAGAGAGAGAGAGCATGTTTGAGATTGGGGTCAGATGAGGAATTTCTATTATTTTTCTGTCACGACTTTCTTCTCAACTCAGTCAGTTAACCTATGACCCCTCAAGTCCTCCATCCCAGAATGCACCATGTCGACGCTGAGTGGCCATTTTCCCATAATCCTCTTCTCTCATACATTTTTCTCCCTCTGATACACCTGCTTTGATCAGCTTTGAGTCACTGAGACAGTTTTCTCTAATCAGGATGTGGGCCTCTAGCTAAGTACTGTAGCCACTTAAACCCAGTTAACCATTAACCATTGAAGCCCAGCACCAACCCAGTTTGAAGGTTTTCAAGCACATCGTCTCTGATGAGTGTAGCCTTTCATAGTTGAGAGATCTCAGTTCATCAGAGCACCAAGGTACCATACAAAGACATCTTCAAACACCAGAACAGGGGAATTATTTATTTATTCATGATTTATTTTTTACATTTTAGTCATTTAGCAAACACTCTTATACAGTGCAACTGAAGGTTAATGCATTCATCTTAAGTTAACTAGGTGAGACAACCACATATCACAGTGTTGTAGTAACACTGTACCATTAGCGTAGCCTTGCTGTATTAATTAGTGGACGTATAGCCTATAACAGCTACTGTTAGAGTACAACTTTGAGTGAGACAATATTCTGTGCATTTCCCTTGAAGCTGGGTGATTTGAGCTTTGATGGCCCTCGTTAGCCTCTCATGTCTAATCCTTCAAAATAACAAACAGATTAAGATTAACCCGCAGGGGAAAGAGGGGAAGAAGACTGTTTACTTATTTATACTCCTTTACTCAGTCAAATTCAGCATTTACTAATTATGGGACAAACAAGAACAACAGCAACCTCAACAATAGCAGCAGCAAACAACCAGAGAACAAGAGAAGCAAATAGGGTAAACACACACACACACACACACACACACACACACACACACAGCAGCTGCCCCCCATAGCTTGGGAAGGGAACCGGCGTGCAGGTTTTTAATCCCGCGAGACTTCCCTTTTTCCAAGTCATTAGAGTGAACGGGAGCCTCTCAAAGGCAGCAGCTGTCTGGCCCATGGCACCAAGTGGAGCGGAAAATCCATATAATTTCATTGTGATAATCAGCCTCCCGTTTCCCGACCACTTCCACGGAACGAAGAGCGGAGAAGAAAGGAATAAAAATACAAAAGAAAGAATGTGCACTTTAGGCATGGTTTCCCACAGTAGCTTGCTCTCTCTCCGTGACTCTCTAATTTAAGGCACACTGTTATTCTTAACAGTAACTGTGTCTGTCACCCATGAAGCATGTATGGTTGCTCTAGCTAAGAGTAAATGCCATAATCCATTATCAGATTAACTCTTTCCCTTCAATGGTTTAACCTCCTTGTGCATAGAAAGCACAACACACACACACACAGACACGCACACACACACATGCACACACATCCATCAGTGTGATCTGGGAGGAGTTGATTTGTGTGTTTTCATGGGATTCTGTGTTCTCTGGGAGATAAATCAGTATGTTATCTCTCTCTAAAGGGATTAAGTACGTACTCTTCTGATTCTCTTTCCTTTCCGTTTTCATTTATTCTTCCTCTGTCTCTCACTCTCTGTGTCTGCGTCTCTATGTCTGTCAGAAATGTCTCCTTTTGTGACAATTTTGACTTGCTGTGGGAGCAGCCAACCTCTTTAAAAGAAACGGGATTCACCCTAACCGCAGGGGTTCCAGGATTATGTCCATCAACACAATAAACTACTTAAGAGACTGACGGTCTGGGTTTGGTAGCCCTCCAGTCCTCCCTGTCATAATAAGCAACAGGGGAATACAAGTGCAGTCAATGTAAGTAACCTAATCTATGTTCCTTTAACTGTTAGCTCTGAGGGTATTGTCTGCAATAATCATATGCCCATAGAATTGAATTTCACTGTATGCACTGAAGCGATCTGCCTTGGGAAGAAGCCCACTGTGGTCAGGCCACTCAGTACCATTGGCTAAAATGTAAATGTTGCTGACATGTACTCGGATCAGCCTCTCAGAAAAGCACTAAAAACCAACAAGCAACCAGAAAATGACGACAAATAGCCCATATTAACATATGTAGCCTTTTTTTAGAGGCCTGAGAAACAAGGTTAATTAAATGAACAACTTACAAACGTCAGAAAACATTCATATTCTGGCCATCTCTGAAACACACTTAGATAATTCATTAGATGATTCAGTAGGAGCTATACATGGTTATAGTTGAAGTTGGAAGTTTACATACACTTTAGCCAATTACATTTAAACTCAGTTTTTCAGAATTCCCGACATTTAATCCTAGTAAAAATTCCCTATTTTAGGTCAGTTAGGATGAGCACTTTATTTTAAGAATGTGAATTGTCAGAATAAAAGTAGAGAGGGATTTATTTCAGCTTTTATTTCTTTCATCACATTCACAGTGGGTCAGAAGTTTACATAGAGTCAATTAGTATTTGGTAGCATTGACTTTAATTTGTTTAACTTGGGTCAAACATTTCAGGTAGCCTTCCACAAGCTTCCCACAATAAGTTGGGTGAATTTTGGCCCATTCCTCCTGACAGAGCTGGTGTAACTGAGTCAGGTTTGTAGGCCTCCTTGCTTGCACACAATTTTTAGTTCTGCCCACACATTTTCTATGGGATTGAGGTCAAACCGTAGTCTGGCTTTTTATGGCAGGTTTGGAGCAGTGGCTTCTTCCTTGCTGAGTGGCCTTTCAGGTTATGTCGATATAGGACTCGTTTTACTGTGGATATAGATACTTTTGTACCTGTTTCCTCCAACATCTTCACACAGTCCTTTGCTGTTGTTCTGGGATTGATTTGCACTTTTCTCACCAAAGTACTTTAATCTCTAAGAGACAGAACGCGTCTACTTCCTGAGCGGTATGACGGCTGCATGGTCCCATGGTGTTTATACTTGCGTACTATTGTTTGTACAGATGAACGTGGTACCTTCAGGTGTTTGGAAATTGCTCCCAAGGATGAACCAGACTTGTGGAGGTGTACAATTTTTTTTCCCATAATGTCAAGCAAAGAGGCACTGAGTTTGAAGGTAGGCCTTGAAATACATCCACAGGTACACCTCCAATCGACTCAAATGATGTCAATTAGCCTATCAGAAGCTTCTAAAGCCAAGACATCATTTTCTGAAATTTTCCAAGCTGTTTAAAGGTACAGTCAACTTTGTGTAAGTAAACTTCTGACCCCCTGGAATTGTGATACAATGAATTATAAGTTAAATAATCTGTCTGTAAACAATTGTTGGAAAAATTACTTGCATCGTGCACATAGTAGATGTCCTAACCGACTTGACAAAACTATAGTTTGTTAACAAGAAATTTGTGGAGTGGTTGAAAAAGGAGTTTTAATGACTCCAACCTAAGTGTATGTAAACTTCCATATTCAACTGTAAAGAGAAGATAGAAATGCAAATGGAGGCGGTGTTGCCAAGTATGTCCAGAGTCATATTCCTGTTAGGCTGAGAGAGGATCTCATGTCAGATGACGTAGAAGTAATATGGCTACAGATTCATCTGCCTCACCTAAAGCTTATTCTCGCACAGAAGTTGCTATTGACCACCTAGTGCTAAAAGTCAGTATTTGGACTATATGTGTGAAATGCTCGTTAGTGCATGTGATTTCAACAGAGAGGTATATTTTCTAGGTGACCTAAAAATTGACTAGTTGTCATCAAGCTGTCCACTCAAAAATAAGCGTCAAACTGTAACCGATGCCTGCAACCTGGTTCAGGTTATCAGTCAACCTAGTATTGATCACAACTTTACTAATGCTGCAGAAATCAGCTCTAAAGCACTATCCACACCACATTGATAATAATATAGCCATATCTAGAAAAAACAAAGCTCCCAAGACTGGACCTAAAATTGTGTATAAGCAATCATACAAGAGGTTTTGCAATGATTCCTATGTTGAAGATGTGAAAAATATTTGTTGGTCTGATGTGTGTAATGAGGAACAACCTGACGCCGCACTTGAAGCATTTATGAAACTGCATCTTCCGGTTACTGATAGGCATGAACCCAACAAGAAACGGACTGTTATAACTGCCAAATCCCCATGAATAGATGGTGAATTGAAAAACTGTATGGCTGAGAAGGATGAGGCAAAGGGAATAGCAAATCATTCTGACAACACACATACAGTAAATTGCAAACATACAGTAAATTGAGAAATCAGGAAACTAAACTCAACAAAAAGAAGAAGAAACTGTGCTATGGAACAAAGATGATATAAAGAGCACTCTGGAGTACTTAAAAGAAATGATAGGCAAAAAAGCAAACTCAGCTCCATTCTTCATTGAGGCAGATGGCTTGTTCATAACAAAAGCTTTTGATATTGCCAACCACTTTAATAACTTTTTTTGTTGACAAGATTAGCAAACTTAGGCATGACATGCAAACATCCAATGCTGAGCCTTCATATTCTTGCACAACGGACCAAATAATGAAAGACAAGCACTGTAGTTTTGAGTTTCGCAAAGTGGGTGTGAAAGAGGTGAATTCTTTGTCGTTACATCTATAAATAAGGACAAGCCACCTGGTACCGACAACATGGACGGTAAAGTGCTGAGGTTGGTAGCGGAATACATTTTGACTTCAAATGAAGCCTAGAAGATGGTGTGTGCCATCAGGCCTGGAGGAAGGACAAGGTTATTCCACTGTCCAAGAATAGCAGAGCACCCTTTAATGGTTCAAACAGCCAACCAATCAGCCGGTTACCATTGTAAAAACAAATATATTTTACCAAATACAAATTTATTTTGCAGAAAACAAATGAAACAACAGACTTTCAGCATGCTTATAGGGAAGGGTACTCAACATTCTCGCACTGACACAAATGACTGATGGTTGGCTGAAAGAAATTGATAGCAAGAAGTTTGTGGGAGCTGTTTTGTTAGACTTCAGTGCAGCTTTTGATATCATTGATTATAACCTTTTGCTAAAAAAACGTAGGTGTTATGGATTTGCATCCTCTGCCTTATAATGGATTGAGAGTTACCTATCTAATAGAACACAGAGGGTTTTCTTTAATGGAAGCCTCTCTAACGCTAATGCAGTTGAGTGTGGTGTACCGCAGGTCAGCCGGCTAGGGGCATTATTGTTTTCTGTTTTTACAAATGACCGTCCACTGACCTTGAATAAAGCCTATGTGTCTATGTACGCTGAACAGTACACAGTATAAATAACTGACACCATTAACATAGAACTCCAGTTAGTTTTAGAATGGGTAACTAGCAGTAGGCTGGTGCTAAATATCTCAAACTAAAAGCATTGTTTTTGGGACAAATCACTCACTCAACGCTAAACTTCATTTAGATCTATTATTGAATAATGTGGTGACTGAGCAAGTTGAGGGGGCGAGACTGCTGGGTGTAAACCCTAGATAACAAGCTGTCATGGTCAAAACATGTAGACTCAATGGATGCGTAAATGGGAAGAGGTTTGTCCATGATAAGGCATTGCTCTGCTTTCTTGACATCTCAGTCAACCTACAGGTCGTAGTTTTGCCTCATCTGGACTACTGGCCTGGTGTATGGTCATGTGTGGCAAAGAGGGACATACAGTACCAGTCAAAAGTTTGGACACACCTACTCATTCAAGGGTTTTTCTTTATCTTTACTGTTTTCTACAATGTAGAATAACAGTGAAGAGATCAAAACTATGAAATAGCACTCTGCAGCAGAGGTAACTCTGGGTCTTCCTTTCCTGTGGCGGTCTTCATGAGAGCCAGTTTCATCGTAGCGCTTGATTGTTTTTGCGACTGCACTTGAAGAAACATAAAGTAATGATGGACTGTCGTTTCTCTTTGCTTATTTGAGCTGTTATTGCCATGATTAAAGCTTGTAAGTAAGCATTTAACTGTTGTATTCGGCGCACGTGTCAAATAAACTTTGATTTGATTTGGACTTGGTCTTTTACCAAACAGGGCTATCTTCTGTATACCACCCCTACCTTTTCACAACACAACTGATTGGCTCAAATGCATTAAGAAAGAAAGAAATTCCACAAATTAACTTTTAACAAGGCACACCTGTTAATTGAAATGCATTCCAGGTGACTACCTCATGAAGCTGGTTGAGAGAATGCCAAGAGTGTGCAAAGCTGTCATCAAGGCAAAGGGTGGCTACTTTGAAGAATCTAAAATATATTTTGATTTGTTGAACACTTTTTTGGTTACTACATGTTTCCACGTGTGCTATTTTATAGTTTCGATGTCTTCACTATTATTCCACAATGTCGAAAATAGTTAAAAAAAAAAAAAATCCTTGAACGAGTAGGTGTGTCCAAACTTTTGACTGGTACTGTAGGCCAATTCCAGTTGGTCCAGAACAGAGCAGCACGAATTGCACTTAGATGTTCTCTTGGCTCAAAGCTGAGGAGAGATTGACTGCATCATTATTGGTCTTTGTGCGAGGTGTTGATGTGTTAAAAGTACCAAACTGTCTCTTCAAGCAGTTGGCACACAGTTCAGACAGTCATCGGAACAACACAAGACATGCAATCAGAAGTCCCTTCACAGTCCCCAAGTCCGGAACACAGGCTGGGAAACGCGCAGTATTAAATAGAGCCATGACTACATGGAACTCTCTGCTAGCTAGCAATAAACCTAAATTAAAAAAACTGATAAAAGAACACATTATGGCACAACGGGGACTATGAAGAGACACAGTCATGTTTAAATATTCGGTATTGTAATTTGCACTATATTATGTATTGTATTATATAGGTGGGTGGCCTTGCCCGAGCCTTGGCTTGTTCAAGACGGAATGGCTAATAGGGAAAGAGCCATCTCCTGTTTCTGAAGCGTGAGGCAGAGGCAGGAGATTATGTAGTGTTATGTAGTATTATGTAGTGTTATGTAGTGCATTTATTGTTTCCTGTTTGGACCCCAGGAAGGGGATCCCAATAAAATACTAAATAATAATACTCCCTATGTCTCTTTGAGGAGCTTGGCACCTCGCTGTGCCCCTTGGGGTGCCACAAGTAGGAGCTGAGGTTGGCGCTGCGTCTGGGCTCTCTGCTCTGCTGCAAACCCAGTTATGCCACACTAATCCTGATGCTGTGCTCGGTTCTCTCACCTGCTACACGTATGCATGAGCGGGTGCACACACACACACACACACGCCCAAGCAAACACACACACAATTGAGACAGTTCCCAGTTCTCCCACCTGGTGGTCACTCTGTGTCTCTGTTGGTTGTTCTCTCACACTGTGAAACACTGTCAGTCATGGTGCCGCTCACACTCACTGGCCACGGTACATTAGAGAAGTGAGTGACCATGGGAACAGAGAGAGAGAGAGAAAGAGAGAGAGAGAGACTGTATGTGTTTCCCAGAGTGTGGTGTGGCCTTAGAGTAAAGCCCATGGGGGACTGCTGGGCTGCAGGGTCAGCAGTGGGTTTGGGTGGGACATGTCAGGCAGGCCCTGTCAGGGGCTCTCAGAGTCTGTGTGTAGTGACACATCATAGAGTCAGAACACTGAGGTTGACTAACTGATGGAACGTGCCAGGGTGAACATCAACATAGAAGATCAGTCTTAGACAGAGAGACAGAGGAGAGAGAGATGGATGGATGGTGAGAGGAGCGAGGGGGTAAAGATTAAACAGAAAAAACACACCCAGGCACGGGCACGCAGGCATGCACAAACTCTCTCCCTCTCAATTAAATTAAATTCAGTAGACTTTATTGACATGGCAAGTTAAATGAATTACATTGTCAAAGTATGCATATAACAAAGAATGGTGGGACCAACAGAAGTAATGCAACAATAATAATACTCCCTCTCTCTGCCGTGTCAGAAAAAGGTCAGAAGAGGTTTAAGTTCAGTCTGCTGTGAGATTCCTAAAGCACAGTCAGCCATCCTTCCCTCTAACCCCTGAAGCCCCTTGTCCCATAGTAAAGAACTTCCTCTCTAAGTAGGCTACATGCAGCTGTCAATCAATAAAGAACGAGATAAGGCTCTAGCACCACTCCCTCTTCTCTTGGAGGACAGGCTGATCCTTAACCTTTTATCGGCATCCCTTAGGAGGAAGAACTGGTAGACGTGTGTCATATATTTTATCAAATGAAAGCTACAGAGAATGACATCCAGCCAGCCTTCACTGCTTTTAGCGAGCCCTAGTGGACGGTCTGTGACCTGCATGTGGAGAACCACGGCGAGAGAAACAGACAAGCGAACTGCAGAGAAAATACATCTCACCCCAGCAGCTGCTAAGCGTCAAAATGTGATTTTCTTGGTGAGAAATGTCAGAAGTTCATGTTCACTATACGCATGACTGTTGGGTAACCTATATATGCTAAAGTTATAATCATACTGTTTTCTGAACTATTTCCAATTCCTCCTTATCTTTCCCATAGTGGCAAGTAATATAGCCTAGCTTTATCAGACTACCACGCTAACTCCCGGTATCTCAGAATATTATCACAACAACAGGTAGACTACAGTTTTAGTCTACAGTTTCCTCACAGGTGCGCACCCACGCCTGGTAATCTGCCCAGTGCTGTGGATCCGTAGACGTTGAACAATAAGCAGCCTATTAAATTAGCTCTAAAAGTGTGGCGGTTGCGAGAGATAGCCTGTGGAACTGAAAAGTGCATGACACTTTTTTTGAACCTATCCACAAGGGGAAAAAAACAACACATCTGGGCTTACGTAAATTTACGGTATGACATTCCACATGATTTCAATTATTCGTAATCATGCCACCTGACTAACTGGAAGCATTAACTGCACTCGGTCACGGTGGCGCGCCTGTTTCTCCTGGCACGAGATAAATATCCGGCGCAAACACGCGCTCCCTCTGGTCTCCTTCATGTCTGTTACTGTTTCTGCTCACCAACAGGACAGGTCGATGGACACGGAGACAGACGCGGTGTCGGGGGACAGTGTATGTCTCTGAACCCAATGTTATCTTTCTAAAAAATAATGTTCATCATATCTGGTGAATTGCTGAAGTGCAAATGCCATTTGGCAGTAAAACCTCAAGGCTATTTGTGAACGATTGGACGTTGTGTGAAGGTTATGTTGAAGATGGCAAAATCTTAGTAAAGGGTTGCATTTAATTTCTAACATTAAGTAAACATAATACAGTTCTATACATAAATATGTATACATCGTTTTGATTCCTGGATGGAGAGGAAGTTAGGGCTGACAGATGGGGAGCCAGAGGGTGAATCAACTCTAGCTGCAGGTTAAGGGACACACACACACACACACACACACACACACACACACACACACACACACAATATTTAAAGTGCAGGAGAGACAGACAGAGACCACCAAAAGACACATACTTTTTTCAGCTATACACATCTCTTCATGAGGAGTTTCAGTTGAGTAGCCAGCTCTCTAGCCTGTCTCTGTGCCGCCCACCCCCATTGTTCAACTGTTTGTAATCAGATTCATATTCCACAACCCCTTCTTATGCAACCACAGTAAACACTATCTACATGCTAAATTAAAATTAGAGACCATTAGTCTATGGCGCTTAAGAATTTATATTGGAAATAATTGTTTAATTGACAGCTGGTGATTAAAATGATTGTTTCTTATTAAGATCTTATACATAACTTAAAGTGAAGTTTCTATTCTACGCCACCTCTTCCTCTCTTCTCCCCTGTTCCAGGGGTACCAGCGCTGGGTTCGGCCCATCCAGCATGCCAACAACACGCTCACAGTACGCTTCGGACTCAAGATCTCACAGCTGGTGGACGTGGTGAGGATGCACACTACACCACGTACACACACACAAACAAGGAATTGAAGCGAAACGCACACACACGCCACTCGCATGCTAAACGCCCCCAGACACAGTGACGAAAGACCGTACAAACAAACAATGAAAGACACAAAAGATTCTAAATATCTTGTCTGAATGGCTTGAGCCATGTACTTTTTAAGCCAGAATTATAATTCTGTCCATGTTGCTGAAACAAAACGAGCACTGCCAGTGAAACAGCCCCATTCTACTGAGCTGTCCAAGGTCCTGACGTAAAGCTGTTGGCCTCCATAGAACTTCCATTAGCTTTTTCTCTCCTTTTATAGACCTCACTCACAGAACACGCTCTTTTTCAGGGCCAGATGTGATAGGCTGAGATGGTTTAGCTGTTCTGTCAGAGAACACAAGCAGCTAATGGAACAGTCCCAGTCATGGTGTTAAATATGAACCTCCCCTACACACACACAGCAGGCTATGTATTCGTCTCTGTCTCTCTGAGGGTATAGGGGGAGAGGCCTGTGGTATATAATTATCAAAAAGGGTTGTTGTGAATACGAACTGATGTTCTCACACCATAGAGAAAGAGAATGAAAGGAGGAGAGATGAGGTTGGAAAATTAATAGTACAAGGAGGATGGGGAAAGTGCGAGAGGTGAAACACAGGAGAAAGAGGTAGGGTGAGCTAGTGAGAGAAGTGCTCTGTTCCAGGCTGATGAGTGGTACCAGTGTTGCTAGGTGTCTGTCCTCTATTAGGTTACAGTTCACCTCTGGACTATGTGATCCCCACAACCTCAAACTCAATCAGACAGCTGATCCCCGGTACTTATACACTTTTCTTCCACACTCCCTCTCATTTTCTCTCCTTCTGTCAAAGTCTTGCTTACCAGTGTGGTCGTTTTCTTACGTTTAATTGAATATTACAATAGCATGATTTTGTGCACGCTATTGGTGTGCGTGTGTGGGCGCTCCATTCAAATGAGATGGGATAATGAACAAGGACTTGAAGAAATTTGGCCTCAAACAGACATGATTCTGACCTGGATGTCTACTCTACATGATATCTTGGTCTCTGTCTGTCTCAGGATGAGAAGAACCAGCTGATGACTACTAATGTGTGGCTGTGGCAGGTGAGGAGGAAAAGAGGTTGCAGCCTGTTTTCCATAGATGAGGATAGATAGTAATATGTGTCTTTCCCTCAACAGGAGTGGCTAGATGATAAACTACGATGGAACCCTGAGGACTATGGTGGGATCACATCGATCGGAGTTCCGTCTGAGACAATCCGGCTGCCCGACATCGTGCTCTATGATATGTCACATATTATGATGAGCACCATTAAGCATAATGTCTTCAGACAAGACAGGGTTATATCCACCTATTTTCCCACTAATGGTTCACATTAATAGACCGTTTTGTTTGATGTTTTCCTAAAATGTATGTTTTATATGCACAATAACCCTAACTCTTATTACTCTCCTCCCCCAGTGCTGACGGGCGGTTTGAGGGCTCCCTGATGACCAAAGCCATCGCTAAGTCTAACCGTAGGATCACGTGGACCCCTCCGGCCAGCTACAAGTCAGCCTGCACTATGGACGTCACCTTCTTCCCCTTCGACAGACAAAACCGCTCCATGAAGTTCAGATCCTGGACATACGATGGTAACATGGTGGACATGATCCTGTTAGGTGATTATGTAGACAGGAAGGACTTCTTCGACAACGGAGAGAGGGAGATCCTGAACGCCACGGGGGCCAGAGGAAACCGGCGGGACGGGAGGTATTCCTTCCCCTTTATAATGTACTCGTTCATTCTGAAACGTCTCCCGCTGTTCTATACACTCTCTTATTATTCTGTGTCTTGGTCTGCCGTTCCTGACCGTGCTGGTGTTCTATCTTCTGTCGGATGAAGGGGGGAAGCTCTCTCTCGCTCTCTCTCTCCACCTCCGTCCTTGTGTCGCTCACTGTGTTCCTCCTTGTCATAGAAGAGATCATCCCATCTTCCTCCAAGGTCATCCCTCTCATCAGGGAGTATCTCCTCTTCATTATGATCTTCGTATCACTCCATCATCGTCACGTGTTGGTCATCAACGTGCACCACCGCTCCTCAACCTCCTACCACCCAATGTCCCCCTGGGTTCGCTCCCTCTTCCTTCAGAGGCTACCCAGAATGCTGTGCATGTGGGCCACACTGATAGGTACCACTATCCAGAGCTGGCACCGGAGAGCCCAGAGCTGAAGCCCTGGTCTGGGGGCTGGAGAGGGGATCAGAGGGGGAGCGGGTAGACCCATGTACAGAGTCTTCTGGAGGGGAAAGAGGATGAGAGTCAGGCCTGGGTCACCGTGCTGGAGAGAGCTACCTATTCAGTGCGCTACATCAGCCGCCATTTCCGCAAGAAACACTTTATCAGCGAGGTGGGTCACAATGCTATATGTTTGAATCAACAAGATATGTAGTGTAATGCCATGTAAATAATTATATAATCATCAGCTGAGTTGTCCTGCTTTTCCTGTTCTCCTCATTCCAGGTTGTGCGGGACTGGAAGTTTTTTGCTCAGGTTCTGAACAGGATATTTCTGTGGGCCTTCCTCACCGTGTCGATCCTGGGGACCGTCCTCATTTTTACCCTGCATATATTCCTCAGTACCCCTCCCCAGTCCGGACCCAGCACCCCACTTTAAATCATCACCCTTCCCTCGTTGGGAAACCAGCAACCCCCTCTAACTAATTTCCCTCCCCTGTCCGGACCCAGGACCTCCCCCCCACACTAACTCAGCACCCCCTGCCGATTTACCCTCTGATGCTAATTCCCCAAACTGAAACTGAGGCCAGGACACCCTACCAACAATTTAACCCTAACCTCCAGCCTGGATCTATAGCCCCTCCGTCTCCAGTTTCTCCTGAACTTTTCAGCCAACTTGCTATGGTTAGACTCCAACCCCATACTGTTGAGCTATGCCCTGCCTTCCCCTGCCACACCTTGAGTCAGAATAGCACATCACCTTGCTATAGAGCCTTTACTCACATTTACATATTACACTGACAGAGTTCACTCACTGCACAGTCAATGAATTACAAATATTAGCTTGTCTCAAAGCCACAAATTCTTAAGCACAAACTTTGACTGAAATACTTTGAATTAGTGTAATATTTACAATATATTCTTTGTAGTTACTGTATGTACCAACAACATTTTACATAGTTCTGCCTGACTTCTTCTCAATCGACTCCTCAAAACCATTATCAGCTTGTAACCCAACTATTGTGGTCTTAGTTAGTGTAACTTGGTTCGTCTGTGAGTAGAATGGCGGCGGCATCCAGGCCACTCTGATTGGACGATCATTGTTCTATTTGTGTTCGTCGAGGGACCTCATTAGCAAGGGATTGTTTGGGTTCTGTTTGTTTGTTTGTTTGATTTGGGTTTTGTGTCCTTTGTGACTTTTATTTCATACTAGTTTGAGCACTTCAGCAACTAGTTAATTAAAATAAGTTATTATTCAAGTACAATGTATAGACAACCCCCCCCCCCCCCCCCCCCCCCACTGAGGTCACGTATGTGATTACTGTTGATGAGTATGAGAGCAACACAGTGAATCAACTCTACAAACAATTGTTCCGGATGTACGTCAAATCAGAATAAAGATATTTTGAATAATAGAAGTTTGTATTTCATCATGCAGTATTGAATGTCTAAATCCCTTAATTTGGATTAGTTTGGAACTGTTTAGAACGCACAGAGTGATGCGGATGTTACAGACAAGATGAACGTGATAGTTTTAAGTGTAGCATTATTGTATTCCACTAGGGGGCAACCTTGGTATGACAATGATTATCAGGTGTCTCCTACACAGCTAAATTTTTGCTGTAGGCCTAAATATGGGAGATATTTATTTTGTCTATCAATCCCTTGGTCCTGAATCTTCACAATATGTAATACACGTTGCTATCTCTCACACACTGATAATCATACACACTTTTGCATGTCATGCACTCAAACACACACACACCCAATAGGAAAAAATGTGTTTCTCAATAAGGAATCATTCTATAAGAAATAAAATGCCAACAAAGAGTCACGACTACGATCAGGCTGCAAGTAGTCTAGCGATAAGAGTGTTGGGCCAGTAACTGAAAGGTCGCTGGTTCGAAATACCCGAGCCGACAATGTGAAGAATCTGTGGATGTGCACGGCGCTTAACCCTCTTTATCTCCAGGGGCGCTGTACTACTATGGCTGACCCTGTAAAACAACACATTTCACTGCATCTATCAGGTGACAATAAAAACGTGTTTTATCATAAGCAATAAAAGTCCGTTTCTCCTGTGCCTTTATACTAATTTCAAGGTAAACAACCATCTGATAATACATTATAAAATCCTGAATTAATTATTTAAACTTTTAGTTCCAAACTGTTTGATCCAATGCTATATTTATTTATCATACCATTATGTTTAAAACTTAAATTGATGTCAGACTGTGTTCACCCAGTACAGTCTTTTTTCCCCTCTGGGATATTCCCTCCTTTCTTCCCAAATACCACCACATTGGTGCATTCTTCCTCAGAAGAAGTGGTCGAGAAAGGATTTGAAACTGGCGAAGGCAGCTGTGTTTGGAGGTCTGGTGCATCGCTACCAACGAAATGGGGACAGGTACAGGCCACTATTTGGGTATAATCCCTGTCCCTTTGGTGAGATCTGTGGCGTCCCAGTTTATTTTGTATTTCAAACACTTTTAGGGGGTAGATCATCTTTAATATTGCAAATTGTGGCTTCTATGAGTGTACAGTCCCTTCGTAAAGTATTCAGACATCTTGACTTTTTCCACATTTTGTTAGGTTGGAGCCTTATTCTAAAATTCCTCATCAATCTACACAATACCCCATAATGACAAAGCAAAAACAGGTTCAGACATGTTTGCTTATTTATAAAAAAAAAAAAAAAAAAAATGAAGTATCACATTTACAAAAGTATTCAGACCCTTTCATCAGTACTTTGTTGAAGCACCTTTGACAGCGATTACAGCCTTGAATCTTCTTGGATATGACACTATTTTATTTACTTAACCTTTATTTAACTAGACAAGTCAGTTACTGGGGCTGGGATTAAAAATGTAAATAAATAAAAAATATAAGGCAAAGCATACATCACGACAAGAGAGACAACACAATACAAAGACATACCTAAGACGACGACATAGAATGGTAGCAACACAACATGACAACATGGTAGCAACACAACATGGCAGCAGCACAGATTACAAACATTTTTGGGCACAGACAACAGGGCAAGAAGGGTGAGAACAATAAATCACGCAAAGCAGCCACAACTGTCCGTAAGAGTTTACTCAACTGACACTACAAGCTTGGCACACCTGTATTTGGGGAGTTTCTCCCATTCTTCTCTGCAGACCCTCTCAAACTCTGTCAGGTTGCATGGGGAGCGTTGCTGCGCAGCTATTTTCAGGTCTCTCCAGAGATGTTCGATTGGGTTCAAGTCCGGGCTCTGGCTGGTCCACTCAAGGACATTCAGAGACTTGTCCTGAAGCCACTCCTGCGTTGTCTTGGCTGTGTGCTTAGGGTCATTGTCCTGTTGGAAGGTGAAACTTCACCCCAGTCTGAGGTCCTGAGCAGGTTTTCATCAAAGTTCTCGCTGTACTTTGCTCCGATCATCTTTGCCTCGATCCTTACTATTCTCCCAGTCCCTGACGCTGAAAAACACAGCATGATGCTGCCACCACCATACTTCATCGTAGGGATGATGCCAGGTTTCTTCCAGACGTGACGCTTGACATTCAGGCCAAAGAGTTCAATCTTGGTTTCATCAGACCAGAGAATCTTGTTTCTCATGGTCTGAGAGTCTTTAGATTCCTTTTGGCAAACTCCAAGCGGGCTGTCCCTTTTACTGAGGAGTGGCTTCCGTCTTGCCACTCTACCATAAATGCCTGATTGGTGGAGTGCTGCAGAGATGGTTGTCCTTCTGGAAGGTTCTCCCATCTCCACAGAGGAACTCTGGAGCTCTATCAGAGTGACCATTGGGTTCTTGGTCACCTCCCTGAGGGAGCCGGGAGGCCAGCTCTAGGAAAAGTCTTGGTGGGTCCAAACATCTTCCATTTAAAAATGATCAACGAGCTGTGTTCTTGGGGACCTTCAATGCTGCAGAAATGTTTGAGAAACTTCCCCAAATATGTGCCTTAACACAATCCTGTCTCGGATCTCTGCAGACAATTCCTTCGACCTCATGGCTTGGTTTTTGCTCTGACATGCACTGTCAACTGTGGGACCTTACATAGACAGGTGTGTGCTTTTCCAAATCATGTCCAATCAATTGAATTTACCACAGGTGGACTCCAATCAAGTTGTAGAAACGTCTCAAGGATGATCAATGGAAACATGAGCTCAATTTCGAGTCTCATAGAAAAGGGTCTGAATACTTATGTAAATTAGGTATTTCAGTTTTAGATTTTTAATACATTATCATAAATGTCTAAAAAACAGTTTTAACTTTGTCATAATGGGGTATTGTGTGTAGACTGATGAGGAAAAACATTAATTTAATCCATTGGTGGCAAATCTGATGGCCGAATGGTAGAGCAAATATAGCCACTCAAGAGCACCCTTACCTGCCGATATATAAATTCTGTCTCCGTAGTCTAGCATGGGTAGGATGGTCATCTGAATCAGGGTTAGTTTGGCAGCTGGGATGAAAGAGGAGCAATTACGATAGAGGAAACCAAGTCTAGATTTAACTTTAGGCTGCAGCTTTAATATGTGCTGAGAGAAGGACAGTGCACAATCTAGCAATACTCCCAAGTACTTGTATGAGGTGACTACCTCAAGCTCTAAACCCCCAAAGGTAGTAATAACACCTGTGGGAAGAGGGGCATTCTTCTTACCAAACCACATGACCTTTGTTTTGGAGGTGTTCAGAACAAGGTTAAGGGTATAGAAAGCTTGTTGGACTCTAAGAAAGCTTTGTTGTAGAGCATTTAACACAAAGTCCGGGGAGGGGCCAGCTGAGTATAAGACTGTTTCATCTGGATATAAAGGGATGAGAGACCTTCCTACTGCCTGAGCTATGTTGTTGATGTAAATTGAGAAGAGTGTGGTGCTTAGGATCGAGCCTTGAGGTACTCCCTTCGTGACAGGCAGTGGCTGAGACAGCAGATTTTCTGACTTTCTACACTGCACTCTTTAAAAGATGTAGTTAGCAAACCAAGCCAAAGACCCTTCAGAGACACCAATACTCCTTAGCTGGCCCACAAGAATGGAATGGTCTACCGTATGAAAAGCTTCGGCCGAGTCAATAAAAATAGCAGCACAATATTGCTTAGAATCAAGGGCAATGGTGACATCATTGAGCACCTTTAAGGTTGCAGAGACACATCCATAACCTGGGCGGAAACCCGATTGCATACCTGAGAGAATACTATAGACATCAAGAAAGCCAGTCAGTTGATTATTGACACGTTTTTCCAAGTTTTTCCACTTTTGATTAACAGGGCAAAATAGAAATAGGCCTATAACAGTTAGGATCAGCTTGATCTCCCCCTTTAAATAAAGGACGAACCGTGGCTGCCTTCCATGTAATGGGAACCTCCCCAGAAAGAGCCAGGTTAAAAAGGTTGGAGATAGGCTTGGTGATGATAGGGGCAGCGACCTTAAAAAAGAAAAGGTCTAAACCATGACCAAGATGATATTTTGGGGTCAAGATTAAGGAGCTCCTTTAGCACCTCAGACTCAGTGATTGCCTACAGGGAGAAACTTTGTAGCGGGGCAGGGGAAAAAGAGGGAGAAGCATCGGGGATAGTCGCATTAGACAGGGTGAGGAAGGGGTGTGTCACGTTCCTGACCTGTTTTCTGTTGTTTTGTATGTGTTTAGTTGGTCAGGACGTGAGCTGGGTGGGAATTCTATGTTGTGTGTCTAGTTTGTCTGTTTCTATGTCAGCCTAGTGTGGGTTCTCAATCAGAGACAGATGGTAGTCGTTGTCTCTGATTGAGACTCATATATAGGAGGCTTGTTTTGTGTTGGGATTTTGTGGGTGTTTGTTTCCTGTCTCAGTGTTTGTTCTGCACCAGATAGGACTGTCTCGGTTTTCACGGTTTGTTATTTTGTTATTTGTTAAGTGTTCATGGTTATTGTTTAATTAAACATGTTGAGCACTGGCTACGCTGCATTTTGGTCCTCTCCTTCACCCCTGGAAGAAAACCTTTACAGGGTGAGGAAATGTTAGCCGGGCAAGGAGACATGGCTGAGTCAAATAGGAATCCTGAAGGGGTGATTAAAGAGCTCAGCCATGTGCTTCTTGTCAGTAACAACCACGTTATGGGACATTGACAGCTGTGAGGAGGATGGTTTATTCTCCAGGTCTTTAACCGTTTAATCGTCACCTCGATCGGTCTCATTCTGATTGTCATAAGTACTTGGCACGAACACTAGATAATAAGTTGAATCAGCAATACACAAATTGGCTTAATTATATATTTACTAAATACACTACTCAAAAAAATAAAGGGAACACTTAAACAACACAATGTAACTCCAAGTCAATCACACTTCTATGAAATCAAACTGTCCACTTAGGAAGCAACACTGATTGACAATAAATTGCACATGCTGTTGTGCAAATGGAATAGACAAAAGGTGGAAATTATAGGCAATTAGCAAGACACCCCCAAAAAAGGAGTGATTCTGCAGGTGGTGACCACAGACCACTTCTCAGTTCCCATGCTTCCTGGCTGATGTTTTGGTCACTTTTGAATGCTGGCGGTGCTCTCACTCTAGTGGTAGCATGAGACGGAGTCTACAACCCACACAAGTGGCTCAGGTAGTGCAGTTCATCCAGGATGGCACATCAATGCGAGCTGTGGTAAAAAGGTTTGCTGTGTCTGTCAGCGTAGTGTCCAGAGCATGGAGGCGCTACCAGGAGACAGGCCAGTACATCAGGAGACGTGGAGGAGGCAGTAGGAGGGCAACAACCCAGCAGCAGGACCGCTACCTCCGCCTTTGTGCCAGGAGGTGCACTGTCATAGCCCTGCAAAATGACCTCCAGCAGGCCACAAATGTGCATGCGTCTGCTCAAACGGTCAGAAACAGACTCCATGAGGGTGGTATGAGGGCCCGACGTCCACAGGTGGAGGTTGTGCTTACAGCCCAGCACCGTGCAGGACGTTTGGCATTTGCCAGAGAACACCAAGATTGGCAAATTCGCCACTGGCGCCCTGTGCTCTTCACAGATGAAAGCAGGTTCACACTGAGCACATGAGCACATGTGACAGACGTGACAAAGTCTGGAGACGCCGTGGAGAACGTTCTGCTGTCTGCAACATCCTCCTGCATGACCGGTTTGGCGGTGGGTCAGTCATGGTGTGTGGTGCCATTTCTTTGTGGGGCCGCACAGCCCTCCATGTGCTCGCCAGAGGTAGCCTGACTGCCATTAGGTACCGAGATGAGATCCTCAGACCCCTTGTGAGACCATATGCTGACACATGCACATTTATGGCCTGCTGGAGGTCATTTTGCAGGGCTCTGGCAGTGCACCTCCTTGCACAAAGGCGGCGGTAGCGGTTTCACAGAAGTGTGATTGACTTGGAGTTACATTGTGTTGTTTAAGTGTTCCCTTTATTTTTTTGAGCAGTGTACCTAAATAATCACACAGAATTACAAATATATACCCAGAATAGATCACACATCGATTACTAATCATGTCATGAAAAGCCCCTAGTGGGCTAAGCCGATATGACGACTGGTTACATAAAGGAAGGGGGTTGGGTTTGAATGAAAGAGCGGGAAGACTGAGGGACAAAGAGTTTTGGTCTCTATTGGACCTTGAGAAGCTATGCTACTGTAAATACAGAATCCTATGCATTCTAATAACCGCCCATTCAGAAAAGGAAAAGGCAAGATATATATTTACTCTGAGCTGCGCTTCGATAGATGGGTCGAAGATGGAAGACTGGTTTACCCAGCAGAGATCGCCATTGTCCTTTGAATAATCTTTCTGGTCGTAGTGTTGTAGAACGGATACGTTAAAGTACCCTGTCGTTTTTCGGAGATTGTCTGTCCTTTCCTAGGCCACGTACAGCTGCAGCAGATATTTCGACCTCTAGGATGTATCACTCCTTTAGTGAATAATCATTCAAAGTTCATACCAAGTTGCCATAATCAACTTGTGCTGCATTCTGGCTGGTCAATTTGAAATTCACCATTCCAGCGTGGGGATCATCACCTCCACGTTGAAAAAGAGAAGGGCGTGTTTCATAGTTCTCAACCAATGTCTGTTCACTTGGATGTGGCCACTGAGTGAGCATAAGTTTACTTACGAAAACAATTCTCTCATTTAGAAGCTAAAATTACATTTAATCTTTTCACATATAGTTTCATATTTAAACATTTAAATTGCACAACAATTCCACGTGAATCTGATAACTAGATTGTGTAGACTTTCCAAGATACAATTTATGTCATCCTATTATCAGATCTGTCCCAGACACCAACTGATCTGACATCATATTCTTTAAATAACAACGGACACTTTCAACTGGTTGAGAAAGGGAATATATTGTTCCATTCCCCAACCTTTTGTCTTACCATATGTTAACAACGGGCTTTCCAAGAGTCCATTCTGTAGAGTGGAGAGAAACAGGAGAAAGGTAGTTATGGGGGTGTCATAAACCTCACCCAACAGGGCAACATCATGACAGTGTATTTAAGTACTGAAATGTTTAGTATTTGGTCCCACATTCCTTACGCACAGACTTCATCAAGCTAGTGACGCTACAAACTTGTTGGATCCATTTACAGCTTGTTTTGGTTGTGTTTTCGGATTATGTTTTGTCCAATAGATATTGCTGACCTATAGTTATTATCATTATTAATTAGAATGCTAATCCTCTTACACTGTTTAAGCAAGCAGAGCCCTTCAAACTTTAAAACATGTAGAATGGTCAGGAATAGTGTGCTAATAATTTGCTAACTTTTGTACCTTTTTTTGTCCACCATCCACTTTCATGGGATCATCACTCCCAACATTCTATTCTATTCACTGTAAACAATGTAACTTTTGACACAAATCAGCTACTTTGACCATTTCCCAACTTCAAATTCTTTAAAACTTTTATAAACTACAACTATATAAATTTGCATAAAATTGCCTAAAATAACCCACCAACAGTAACCCTTGAACTGTTCAAGCTAGAGACACCAACTTTTAGGCTATCCTATCTACTGCTCCAAAATACTTTCAAAGAGCTGAAGCAAGTCCCACAATTCTTCTTCATGGTAAATTACCATCTAGTTTTTAAAAAATGTTTACATTTCAACATTTTCTGATACACGTGTTCAAATTGAATAGGCCTAATAGAAAATAGGTGTACATTTTTCAATATATATTTTTTCTACCGTGTAAAATTTCTATTTTGATATTGTGTTTCCAATTTTCTGATCTACCTTTTTTCATTTAAAAAATGTCTGTAAAAATATTAGTGTGGCTGGGAAAACGGGGGATTTCTAAAAGTCTGAGGTTCAAGTGGACACTACCTCTTCGGTGCAGGGTAGATTAGCGTTGCCAATATTATACACTGTAAAGGGGTAGGCTAAGTTAATGTGGTCCTCTAGGAGGAGAAGTCATGCACACGCACACACGCACACACGCACACACACACACACACACACACACACACACACACACACACACACACACACACACACACACACACACACACACACACACACACACACACACACACACACACATACATACACACACATACACACACACACACACACACACACACACACACACACACACACATACACACACACACACACACACACACACACACACACACACACACACACACACACACACACACACGGTATCCCCGAAGCAATGCTTTGCAGGCTAGCATTCTAACAGCCATGGTGCTTTGTCAGGACACCGATGACAGTCTTGGTAGCCTACTATCACTGACTGTGAAAAGACATGGAGTTGCTTATCAGTCCTTGTCAGGCTGCCCTTCGCTATATATAATGTTATCCGCAAACCCCTGCACATGCCAACACCTTGCATAGTATCTTATTCTAACAGCTAGGCCAGCAGCCTATATGTGGAAATTAAAGATTCATTTATAAATCTGTGTGTAACCTAATGGCAAGGTGTTTTATTCACACTTCAAGTATCCTCATAGGCCTCGGTTTACAGACTATTATCTTGTGAATGCAACCTATGCACAGTTTAAGTTTCTAAATTGAGATTCAAAACTGCTCTCAACAACATCTGGTACTTTGCCAGCCAGGAAAATTAGAGGAACAATGATTAGAAAAAAATATACATCTACCTCCCTTCCAGCCAATCACAAAGTAAAACAGGCTACCACATGACCTCAAGAGAAGAAGCAAGAGACAGTAGTGATCACTGAGAAGTCATATTAACTAACTCTTCTAAGAAAGGAGTCTTCTTTGATATTACACCTGATCAAGCACAATGTGGCACGATGCCACTGTACCACCACTGTCAACGGTAAGTTTTAACTGTTTGACATACTTTGATCACTTGCGAACCTAATTAGTGGAATACAGGATAGGGGGTAACATTAGCTAGCTAGCTAGAATAGTTAAAACATTTTCTTTAAAGCTTGTGATCTTGTTGCTAACATAGCTGCTTTTCAGCTGCAACCAAAACACTTGGGATAACTAAAACTAAAAGAAACTGTAACACATTGGTTGATGATTAATTTGATTTCATCAGAGGGACCAAAACATCACAAAACAGGCTTCTTAAGATAGTAGCTAGCTATGCTAGCAACAGTTTAACCCATACCATGGCCTGGTTAGCCAAATCCAAATGTTGAAACGTGTTAACATGCAGCCATGGTTTACCCCCAGTCCCATACAGTATGTAGCTCAAAGTTATTTTGCAACCAGGCTGTGCCCTGCCTCCTAGAGTTTGTTTAGCAGACTCAGTGTAAAGTGAGCAAAGCAGTGAAATGTTTTGACATCCTCCAACATCTACATCATTTGGTCAGATTTAAAGACTAATAAGCTTGACAACTTGCTGACGTTTGTCAGTGAGATCTTGTTCTTCTTTTCTTTTTTCATGAATTGAGGGAGTTGAAAGGAGACACATTTAAAACCTGTTTGGGCTAGGGGGCAGCATTTTCATGTTTGGATGAAAAGCGTGCCCAGAGTAAACTGCCTGCTACTCAGTCCCAGTTGCTAACATATGCATATTATTAGTAGATATGGATAGAAAACACTCTGAAGTTTCTAAAACTGTTTGAATGATGTCTGTGAGTATAACAGAACTCATATGGCAGGCGAAAACCTGAGAAAAATCCAACCAGGAAGTGGGAAATCTGAGGTTTGTAGTTTTTCAACTCTTGGCCTATCGAATACACAGTGTCTATGGGGTCATATTGCACTTCCTAAGGCTTCCACTAGATGTCAACAGTCTTTAGAACCTTGTTTGATGCTTCTACTGTGAAGTGGGGGTGAATGAGAGGGGATTGAGCAAGGTCTCTCCCAGAGTGCCATGAGCTGACCATGCGCGTTCACGTGAGAGTTAGCTTGAGTTCCATTGCATTTCTGAAGACAAAGGAATTCTCCGGTTGGAACATTATTGAAGATTTATGTTAAAAACATCCTAAAGATTGATTCTATACTTCGTTTGACATGTTTCTACGAACTGTAATGGAACTTTTTGACTTTTCGTCTGCTCCTAGTGATCGCGCGTCATGAATTTTGAATACTGGGCTAAACGCGCAAACAAAACGGAGGTATTTGGACATAAAGATTAACTTTATCGAGCAAATCCAACATTTATTGTGGAACTGGGATTCCTGGGAATGCATTCTGATGAAGATCATCAAAGGTAAGTGAATATTTATAATGCTATTTCTGACTTCTGTTGACTCCAACATGGCGGATATCTGTTTGGCTTGATTGGTTGTCTGACCTCCGTACTCAGATTATTGCATGGTTTGCTTTTTCCATGAAGTTTTTTGTAATCTGACACAGCGTTAAGCATTAAGGAGAAGTATATATTTAATTCTGTGAATATCACTTGTATCTTTTATCAATGTTTATTATGAGTATTTCTGTAAATTAAGGTGGCTCTGTGCAAATTCCCGGGATGTTTTGGAGGCAAAGCCAAATGTAAACTGAGGTTTTTGGATATAAATATGAACTTGATCGAACAAAACATACATGTATTGTGTAACATGTTGTCCCGGGAGTGTCATCTGATGAAGAATATCAAAGGTTAGTGACTAATTTTATCTCTATTTCTGCTTTTTGTGACTCCTCTCTTTGGTTGGAAAATTGCTGTATGCTTTCTGTGACTAGTTGCTGACCTAACATAATGATAGGTTCTGCTTTCGCCGAAAAGCCTTTTAAAAATCGGACACTGTGGTTGGATTAACAAGAATTTTATCTTTAAAATGGTGTCTAATACTTGTATGTTTGAGAATTTTGAATTATGAGATTTCTGTTGATTGAATTTGGCGCCCTGCAATTTCATTGCCGCTAGCGGAACCCCGTTCCCAGACAGGTTTTAAGAGAACTTATACATTGATCAATGTGAGACTATTCCATGGTTGTTTCTCAGGAGCAACATTTGAGATACAGTATTTGCGAAAATGCTCTGAATCTCTCTTCGCTGTTGAATAATACTCTGTTTTGTCTAGGAGACATGAAGATCATAGAAAAGAGATCTCATCCTTGATTTTCCTTTCCTATGGGATGTCCCCAGACATGTCCCCACACATGCACACACTCATGCATACACTCATGCAGAAACACACGCATACAGTATGCACAGCCACTATATTCTAAAAAGTAGACACCATGCCAGGGTGCAATCAAGACAAAGTCAATTAAAAGGAAAAAAATCATAAATTATGTAGGATGCTTCTTTTTAGCTCTCTGTATATGTGTCTTAGAAAACCTACGCCCTTCAATTCAGTCTACGCCCTACGCCCTTCGCCATTTATTTGATCTTGTAACATGCATTGAACATATTCTCAGCAAAGTGTAAAGCTCTCAAGTCCAACGCTATTCTGACATTGTATACAACACACAGGTAAATCACATTTTGAGCTATTTTTCTTTCTTTCGCTTCCTCCCCCTCTCTCTCTCTTCCCTCTCCTCCACATGTTACCTTGACCTTTTCACTCTGAGTGTGTGTGAGAGGTCTAACCTTTCCCAGACACCTCATAATAACTCTGTTTCAAATATGAAGATAGCCAAGCGCCACCACTACACTCAGTAGCACTTCAAAACTGTAAAAAAATATATATAAAAAATCTGTAAAGATGCGCTGTACACACGGCGGCCACGATGTGTTTACAATGATGCATTAGTAATAAGCCAATATTTGTTCGACCAAATGGGAAAATGTTGGTGTGAGCATTTGAAATGAGATCAGGATCAAAAGAGCAGGTTCAAAAATGTTAGCTAGGTAGTCCAACATTCTCCCCGACATGCAACCATCCCAGAGACAGGGGAGAAAGGATGGTGAACCTGCTGCTTCTGCCAGCCAGCTAGCCAGCCATATTACAAGCAGTTGCACCTGATTCATCCTAGCTAGTCAAAATACAGAAAAATAAGCAAGCATTTTGGCAATATTGATGACAGTTTGGAAACTGGAGGGTGGCTGTGTGTGTCTGACCAGTACTGTCCCAGAGCTTGGGGAAGTGTGTGTCTGACCAGTACTGTCCCAGAGGTTGGGGAAGTGTGTGTCTGACCAGTACTGTCCCAGAGCTTGGGGAAGTGTGTGTCTGACCAGTACTGTCCCAGAGCTTGGGGAAGTGTGTGTTTGACCAGTACTGTCCCAGAGCTTGGGGAAGTGTGTGTTTGACCAGTACTGTCCCAGAGGTTGGGGAAGTGTGTGTCTGACCAGTACTGTCCCAGAGGTTGGGGAAGTGTGTGTCTGACCAGTACTGTCCCAGAGCTTGGGGAAGTGTGTGTCTGGCCAGTACTGTCCCAGAGCTTGGTGAAGTGTGTGTTTGACCAGTACTGTCCCAGAGCTTGGGGAAGTGTGTGTTTGACCAGTACTGTCCCAGAGCTTGGGGAAGTGTGTGTTTGACCAGTACTGTCCCAGAGGTTGGGGAAGTGTGTGTTTGACCAGTACTGTCCCAGAGCTTGGGGAAGTGTGTGTCTGACCAGTACTGTCCCAGAGCTTGGGGAAGTGTGTGTCTGACCAGTACTGTCCCAGAGCTTGGGGAAGTGTGTGTCTGCCTCGTGCGGCAGGTGTGCGAGACAACATTCCCAGCATAATAGTCTAAGTATCAGTGAATCGCTATGATGTATGAAATACTAGTGATAGTGTAATCAATGTGTAATAACTGCGTAAACAATTAATGAACATGTTCAATTATTATTTGATGTGCAGTTATATTCATGTCCTGATTGGTCAACAAGCTTATTTGACGTGTGAAATAGTTTTTTTTGACACGCAAAGACTCAAACGGAGTTCTATACTCCTTGGCCTGGTTATGTCATGGCAGTCAGTGCAGATCAACATGGGCTTGTTTCAGAACCATGTGTGGGTGTATTTCATCTGCTTTTTCACTGAGTGCTGATTTGGGATCAGTTGTGCCTTTTAGATCACAATGAATAAAATGACATGGACACGGGAGACCTGCCCCTAGATAAGCACTCCTACTCTGACAGGTTTGATACATTCACCCACGGAACCAGTGAAACCCCCAGTCCCAAGCATCAAAGTCTCAGAGCCTCAGACACACACATCAAAACTCACCTGACCTCATTCCATCACATCCCTAGGTTACGAGGGATGCCCCCAGGCCATGTTAAAGCCAGGGCTGTCTTAGGTGTCTGTATGTTTGCGTGTGGACATAGATCAGGTGCAGCTTAATTTGCATGTGTGTGTGTGTGCGTGTGCGTGTGTGTGCTGTGTGTGTATGTACATAATGTGTGTGCGCGTGTATGTGTGTGTTTGTCGCCCCCTCGGGCTCATGCAGTGGAGGAGATCTTCCAGGGCCTTTTCTCAGGGTAGTAGGTTGGTGGTCTGTTGATATCCCTCTGGTGGTGTGGGGGCTGTGCTTTGGTAAAGTGGGTGGCATTATATCCTGCCTGGTTGTCCCTGTCCAGGGGTATCGCCCGTGCTCTCTCTCTGTGTGTGTGTGTGTGTGTGTGTGTGTGTGTGTGTGTGTGTGTGTGTGTGTGTGTGTGTGTGTGTGTGTGTGTGTGTGTGTGTGTGTGTGTGTGTGTGTGTGTGTGAAGATTATCTGTGTGACTGTCCTGGTCAGTCTGTTAAAAGTAAGTAAACCTCTCATGCAGGCAGGAGATAGTGGAGAAAGGCAAAACACTAGGCTACTGGAGAGTGGACTATACACTAGTCTACTGGAGAGTGGACTACACACTAGTCTACTGGAGAGTGGACTACACACAAGGATACTGGAGAGTGGACTATACACTAGTCTACTGGAGAGTGGACTATACACTAGTCTACTGGAGAGTGGACTACACACTAGTCTACTGGAGAGTGGACTACACACAAGGATACTGGAGAGTAGACTACACACTAGTCTACTGGAGAGTAGACTACACACTAGTCTACTGGAGAGTGGACTACACACTAGTCTACTGGAGAGTGGACTACACACAAGGATACTGGAGAGTAGACTACACACTAGGATACTGGAGAGTAGACTACACACTAGGCTACTGGAGAGTGGACTACACTCTATGCTACTGGAGAGGAGACAACACACTAGGATACTGGAGAGTAGACTACACACTAGGCTACTGGAGAGTAGACTACCACACTAGGATACTGGAGAGTAAACTACACACTAGGATACTGGAGAGTAGACTACACACTAGGATACTGGAGAGTAGACTACACACTATGCTACTGGAGAGTAGACAACACACTAGGATACTGGAGAGTAGACTACACACTAGGCTACTGGAGAGTAGACTACCACACTAGGATACTGGAGAGTAAACTACACACTAGGATACTGGAGAGTAGACTACACACTAGGATACTGGAGAGTAGACGACACACTAGGATACTGGAGAGTAGACGACACACTAGGATACTGGAGAGAGGACTACACACTAGGCTACTGGAGAGTGGACAACACACTAATCTAATGGAAAGTGGACCACACACTAGTCTCTTCCCTCCCTCCACCTTGCTCATTCTCTCTTCCCTTCTTCCACCTTGCTCATTCTCTCACTTATCTGACTTTTTATCTCTCATGTTTTCCCCCTCTTTCTCTAAACCTCTATAAAGCACCTGATCTCTCTCACACACACACACACACACACACACACACACACACACACACACACACACACACACACACACACACACACACACACACACACACACACACACTACACACTACACACTACACACTACACACTACACACTAGGATACTGGAGAGTGGACTACACACTAGGATACTGGAGAGTGGACTACACACTAGGATACTGTAGAGTGGCTGACACACTAGGATACTAGAGAGTAAACTACACACTAGGATACTGGAGAGCGTCCGACACACTAGGATACTGGAGAGTAAACTACACACTAGGATCATGGAGAGTGGACTACACACGAGGATACTGGAGAGTAAACTACACACTAGGATCATGGAGAGTGGACTACACACGAGGATACTGGAGAGTAAACTACACACTAGGATCATGGAGAGTGGACTACACACTAGGATCATGGAGAGTGGACTACACACTAGGATACTGGAGAGTAGACTACACACTAGGATACTGGAGAGTGGACTACACACTAATCTACTGGAGAGTGGACAACACACTAGGCTACTGGAGAGTATACTACTAGGATACTGGAGAGTGGACTACACAGTAGGATACTGGAGAGTGGCTGACACACTAGGATACTGGAGAGTAGACTACACACTAGGATACTGGAGAGTAGACTACACACTAGGATACTGAAGAGTGGACTACACACTCATCTACTGGAGAGTAGACAACACACTAGGCTACTGGAGAGTGAACTACACACTAGAATACTGGAGAGTAAACTACACACTAGGATACTGGAGAGTAAACTACAGTACACACTAGGATACTGGAGAGTGGACTACACAGTAGGATACTGGAGAGTGGACTACACACCAGGCTACTCATTCTCAGAGAGTGTGTGTGTGTGTGTGTTTGAGAGAGAGAGAGAGCGAGAGAGAGAGTGTGAGAGAGAGAGAGAGTGTGACAGAGAGAGAGATCTCACATTCCAGTATCTGAACTTGTAAACAGGGCTGCATGGGATTTCTCAATGCGACTCTCGCAATGTCCCCTTTAGATATAATACCAGGAACTGCTTGTGGATTTGATAGCTGTAACGCATTTCAGCTATGCGGTTGTCGGCTAAAGCGGATCTGATTGAATAGAGCCCTGGGTTCATGTTCTGGACGCTTGGCACTCAAACTCTGTCTCACTATCAGACCAGAGTTCAGAAGAGTTCCCCTGTGACAGATCTGTCTGCTCTGAGCAGAATGTGTGACTGTGTGTGTGTGTTATTGCTTATCCAAATGTGTGTGTGTTATTGTGCCTTATGTGTTTACTGCTCTCAGTGAAAGAAAAGTCCCCCTAGTGTAAATGTAAGGGATAAGGCGTGGGTGGAGGAGGGAGCAAATTGGGACAAATTCTCCTGGTGTTTAGTGCGTTAGCGACACTTAAAGAGGAAACAGGCACACACACACACACACACACATTGCCACATCCCAAGTGGTGAAAAGACAGAGCAATTTAGACCTGCAAAAGAGGTCTAGATTCAGACAGGACAAACAGGACGCAGACAGAGACAAAGAGAGAACTCATCATCTATCTATCAACTCCAGACTTCGTTGCACCAGTCAGTTGCGCAGCGCTCTCATCACATCTGGCTCCTACTCAATCTGGCTCCTACTCAATCTTGTTCCTACTCCCCCCAATTGTTAGACTACTACTGTCTGTGTGCACCGGTATCATGGTGCTTGTCTGTCAGTGTGCACACAAAAACAAGCCACCCTGCTGGTATCAAGACAACCAAACTGGAAAATAGCAAGAAGAAACATGTCATTTTCGTTTTTCTCTAGAAAATCTATGATTACACAAAATATAGTACACAGGGCAACTTCAGCCTGAGAGGAAGAAAGAGAGAGAGCACATTTGGTATATTGCGCAGTGTTTCCCTCTCACCGCTTATCGGATTCTATTCCTGATGAAATTATTTATGGTACAGCATAAATAGGTCAGTTGATTACTATACAAGCCCTGCTGAGGCAAAAATAAGATAAACAGACCTAATTCAAGTTGATTAATACCAGGATGGCAAAAAAATCCCTTTGATACACGTTGCCATAAGATGCTACATTGGCCAAAGGTTGTTAGTATTACAAAAAACCTATAGGCCTAGGTGCTCCAGTCTATTTACTCCATTCCTCAGTTTTTCATTAGCTTAGGCTACAAAAGTTCTTTAGGCTACACATTTGTTCAGCTTTGAAAATATTAGGCCTACCCAGGTTCCCCCCTTTATATCCTAATGACTTTGTAACAGCTCGAAACAGTTGTCCACCACAACAAATCATCACTGGCACCCTAATTTACAGAAAGACCCACATGATGTATGGTTAGTGAAGTAGTAGACCTAGAAACCTTTCTTGTAAAAAAAAATTGCCCAAATGACTCCTATGCAATCAACTGTTTAATCAACAAGATGTCACGATGATGACGCTGGAGAGACGAAGCAGGTACGGGGAGTAACATTTAATAAATAACGGACATGGAACGAGACATAAACAGCTTAGCAAACAGAAAAACAATCAATGCAGAAGCGGGGAACAGAGCTGGGGAACTGACACATATAGGGGAGAAAATGAACAGGTGATAAGAGAGTCCAGGTGAGTCCAATAATGCTGATGCGCGTGACGAGGAAAGGCAGGTGTACGTGATGGATGGCAGGAGTGAGTGATGCAAGGCATTCTGGCGCCCTCAAGCGCCAGGGGAGGGGAAGAGCGGGAGCAGACGTGACACAAGAAGCTTCAAACAATGAGATCATGGAAAGACATCTGACCATGATGGGGAGGGTCCACACCCAGCTAGCACATTTGGTTCCTTGGAACATACATTTTTGGTTTCCCATTGATTTTGGGAATGAAGCCATAAGTTTCCTAACATGTAAAATGTAACGTTCTTTAAATGTTTTGAGCATGGAGGTGTAAATTCTGCCTTTTCTGGGAACCATATTTTTATGTTGCAGGGAGGTTCTGAGAACGTTTTGCTATGGTTCCCTGAACGTTTTCCTGGGAGATTTTATTAACGTTCTAAGAATGGAAATTATAGGTTATTTGGAGGTTTTTGAATAACTTCTTTAAAACGTTCACTGAATGTTTCGATAAGACTTCTAATAACACTGCTCGCTTGGTTTGGGTTCATTCTTTCTGAACGTCAAGCGCAGATGGGACAAATGGAAATTAATTTGCTTAGGCATTAATCTATGATCTTCTGTTCTCGATCCATGGAATTAGTCCACTGCGCCACCAGGATAGAGCTAGCATGCCATGTTTTTTTAACTAATGCAAAGCATTTTAATCTATTCAAACAGACCCCATTTAAAAGGAAACAAGCACTCTTAAAAATAGAGGATACTGAGAGTTTTGTTGACGTTGAGAATGGAATGCATATGTTTTTAAATAACATTTTTAGAACTTTCTTTGAATGTTACAAATTTTTCTTGGGGTTTTTATGGAAAGTTCTTAATGTTCTAAGAAAATGACTTTAAATAGAACCACGAGGAAACCTGCAGAAAACATTATGCTGAGGTGCTGAAATTCAAACAGATGAATGTTGTTTCTTACCGTTCTCTGAACGTTTGGAGTACATGACTATAGAACCATGATGAAACCTGTAAAAACACCATGCTGAAGTACTGAAATTTCCACAGAAGGATTTCGTTTCTTAACATTCTCGGAACAGTTTATTCCATTTGCACAACAGCATGTGAAATGTAATGTCAATCAGTGTTGCTTCCTAAGTGGACAGTTTGATTTCACAGAAGTGTGATTGACTTGGAGTTACATTGTGTTGTTTAAGTGTTCCCTTTATTTTTTTGAGCAGTGTAACACGAAGAACACACAAATAGGTATAGACTACAAACAAAAAACGCTACAGTTCCGTGTGGTACGAACAGACATACAGACACGGAAGACAACCACCCACAAACAAACAGTGTGAACACCCTACCTTTATATGGTTCCCAATCAGAGGAAACGTCAAGCACCTGTCTCTGATTGAGAACCATATAAGGCTAATTACCAATGACCTAAACATAGAAACACAAAACATATAATGCCCACCCCAACTCACGCCCTGACCAACTAAACACATACAAAAATAACAGACAACAGGTCAGGAACGTGACAGAACCCCCCCTCAAGGTGCGAACTCCGGGCGCACCCCTAAAACTCGAGGGGAGGATCTGGGTGGGCATCTGTCCGCGGTGGCGGCTCCAGCGCAGGACGAGGACACCACTCTACCATTGTTTTTGTCCCCCTCCTTAGCGTCCTCCGAGTGGCGATCCTCGCCCCCAACCCTGGTCTAGGAACCTTCACACCGGTCCCTCCTAGATAACTCAGGATATAGAGGTAGCTCAGGACAGAGAGGCAGCTCAGGACAGAGAGGCAGCTCAGGACAGAGAGGCAGCTCAGGACAGAGAGGCAGCTCAGGACAGAGAGGCAGCTCAGGACAGAGAGGCAGCTCAGGACAGAGAGATAGCTCAGGACAGAGAGATAGCTCAGGACAGAGAGGCAGCTCAGGACAGAGAGATAGCTCAGGACAGAGGGGCAGCTCAGGACAGAGGGGCAGCTCAGGACAGAGGGGCAGCTCCGGGCTGGGTGGCAGCTCCGGGCTGGGTGGCAGCTCCGGGCTGGGTGGCAGCTCCGGGCTGGGTGGCAGCTCCGGACTGGGTGGCAGCTCCGGACTGAGTGGCAGCTCCGGACTGAGTGGCAGCTCATGACTGAGTGGCAGCTCAGGACTGTAGGGCAGCTCATGACTGTAGGGCAGCTCATGACTGTAGGGCAGCTCATGACTGTAGGGCAGCTCATGACTGGAGGGCAGCTCATGACTGGAGGGCAGCTCATGACTAGAGGGCAGCTCATGACTGTCTGGCGACTCTGGCGGATCCTGGCCGGCGGGCTCTGGCGGATCCTGGCCGGCGGGCTCTGGCGGATCCTGGCCGGCGGGCTCTGGCGGATCCTGGCCGTCGGGCTCTGGCGGATCCTGGCCGGCGGGCTCTGGCGGATCCTGACCGGCGGGCTCTGGCGGATCCTGGCCGGCGGGCTCTGGCGGATCCTGGCCGGCGGGCTCTGGCGGATCCTGACCGGCGGGCTCTGGCGGATCCTGGCCGGCGGGCTCTGGCGGATCCTGGCCGGCGGGCTCTTGCTGCTCATGGCTGGCTGACGGATCTGGCTGCTCATGGCTGGCTGACGGATCTGGCTGCTCATGGCTGGCTGACGGGTCTGGCTGCTCATGGCTGGCTGACGGGTCTGGCTGCTCATGGCTGGCTGACGGATCTGGCTGCTCATGGCTGGCTGACGGATCTGGCTGCTCATGGCTGGCTGACGGATCTGGCTGCTCATGGCTGGCTGACGGATCTGGCTGCTCATGGCTGGCTGACGGATCTGGCTGCTCATGGCTGGCTGACGGATCTGGCTGCTCATGGCTGGCTGACGGATCTGGCTGATCCTGTCTGGCGGAAGGCTCTGGCTGATCCTGTCTGGCGGAAGGCTCTGGCTGATCCTGTCTGACGGAAGGCTCTGGCTGATCCTGTCTGGCGGAAGGCTCTGGCTGATCCTGTCTGGCGGAAGGCTCTGGCTGATCCTGTCTGGCGGAAGGCTTTGCAGGCTCAGTACAGACGGGCGGCTTTGCAGGCTCAGTACAGACGGGCGGCTTTGAAGGCTCAGTACAGACGGGCGGCTTTGAAGGCTCAGTACAGACGGGCAGTTCATGCGGCGCTTTGCAGACGGACAGGTCAGACGGCGTTGGGCAGACGGGCAGTTCAGGCACCGTTGGGCAGACGGGCAGTTCAGGTGCCGTTGGGCAGACGGGCAGTTCAGGTGCCGTTGGGCAGACGGGCAGTTCAGGTGCCGTTGGGCAGACGGGCAGTTCAAGCGCCGTTGGACAGATGGCTGTCTTCGTCCGAAGAGGAGGAGTAGGGATCAGACCAACATGCAGCGGGTTTAGAAAACATAATGAATTTATTAAACGATGAAGACGAACACGAAACAACACTTGGAATAATTACAAAATAACAAAACGAAAGAAGACAGACCTGAACTAGAGAACTTACAAATAACACGAAGAACGCACAAACAGGTATAGACTACAAATAAAAAACGCTACAGTCCCGTGTGGTACGAACATACATACAGACACGGAAGACAACCACCCACAAACAAACAGTGTGAACACCCTACCTTTATATGGTTCCCAATCAGAGGAAACGTCAAACACCTGTCTCTGATTGAGAACCATATAAGGCTAATTACCAATGACCTAAACATAGAAACACGAAACATATAATGCCCACACCAACTCACGCCCTGACCAACTAAACACATACAAAAATAACAGACAACAGGTCAGGAACGTGACACGTACAGTCAATAACAATAGAAAAATCTGTATACAGTGTGAGCAAATGAAGTAAGGTGGTAAGGCCAAGTGGCAAGGTAATTACAATTTAGCAATTTACACTGGAGTGATATGTGCAGATAAGGATGTTCAAGTAAAAATACTGGTGTGCAAAAGAGCAGAAAAACAAGAACAAATATGGGGATGAGTTAGGTAGTTGGTTAGATGGGCTATTTACAGATGGGCTGCGTACAGGTGCAGTGATCGGTAAGCTGCTCTGACAGCTGGTGCTTAAAGTTAGTGAGGGAGATATAAGTCTCCAACTTCAGTGATTTTTGCAATTCGTTCCAGTCATTGGCAGCAGAGAACTGGAAGGAAAGGCGGCCAAAGCAGGTGTTGGTTTTGGGGATGACCAGTGAAATATACCTGCTGGAATGTGTGCTACGGGTGGGTGTTGCTATGGTGACCAGTGAGCTGAGATAAGGCAGAGCTTTACCTAGCAAAGACTTATAGATGACCTGGAGCTAGTAGGTTTGGCGACGAATATGCAGTGAGGACCAGCCAACGAGAGCATACAGGTCGCAGTGGTGGGTAGTATATGGGGGTTTGGTGACAAAACGGATGGCACTGTGATAGACTGCATCCAATTTGCTGAGCAGAGTGTTGGAGGCTATTTTGTAAATGACATCGCCGAAGTCAAGGATTGGTAGGATAGTCAGTTTTACGAGGGTATGTTTGGCAGCATGATTTGTTGTGAAATAGGAAGCCAATTCTAGATTGGAGGATTGGAGATGCTTAATGTGAGTCTGGAAGGAGAGTTTACAGTCTAGACACCTAGGTATTTATAGTTGTACACATTTTCTAAGTCAGAACTGTCCAGGGTAGTGATGCTAGTCGGGGGCGCGGGAGCAGCCTTCAACTGCTCTAGCATTTAAGAGCAGTTGAAGGCCACGGAAGGAGTGTTGTATGGCGTTGAAGCTCGTTTGGAGGTTTGTTAACACAGTGTCCGAAGAAGGGCCAGATGTATACAGAATGGTGTCGTCTGCGTAGAGGTGGATCAAAGAATCACCCGCAGGAAGAGCGACATCGTTGATATATACAGAGAAAAGAGTCAGCCCGAGAGAAGAAGTGAATGGGGGAATGAGCTTTATTTGGCATCAAATCAGCTCTGCATGCCTCGATTATCCACTCCCATACACTTTTGGGCACTACTCCAGGCTTTCTTGAAAGGTTTATGTAAAGTTCATGGATCCACAGTGTCTCTAGTGGTTTGCAAGGAGACTCCCGTGATAGTGGTAGGCATGCTGGAGGGTGGTTGTTCAGTCTGGATGGGCTTGGCAGGCGTGGTGGAAGGTGGTGGTTTGAAGTCTCTGGACGGGCTTGAGCAGCACCTGTCCACATTTGTCCAATTCTACATATATGTCATTGAGGAGGTCTTCAGAGATCTGCAGTTGACCCTTAAGGCCTTCAGTCCCATGCTCTGTAAAGAGTTGAAACCATGTACCACAACCACAGAAATAGAATGAATAGAATGTCCGTCCCCATTCAAGTCAATGATGGCATAATGGGTGAACTGGCAGCCATGTTGGGTTTACATATGCCAGGAAGTAAAAGCAGGAAGTGTACTCTTCAAACTGTGCTGTGATTAGTTGAGTCAACTCAACTGGCATTACAAAAAATACATTCCATTCCATGAGCCACACCAGTTAGCATAATAAGTGCGTTCGTAGCGCGTTCGTAAATTGCCTCCAGTGTGTCAGAGTGCACTCTGGGTCGTTTGTAAATTCAGAACGCTGTCGGATTGTCCGTTCGTAAATTCAGAGCGTTTCACTCTGTGTTCAGAGCGCACACTGGATGCTCTGGCTGAGGAGTGGGGTTGATCTGAGCGTTCTCACCTCAACGGGAGTCAAGCACAAAAGCTAACTGGCTAAAGTTGCCTAGCTTGCTAGCTTATTGACTGCTAAACCATGTACAATCATTTGCATACAACTCCTGTTGTGTTAGTCTCTGTTCTTTCAATGCTGATTGTGGGTTGTGCTGAGCAGCACAGACAGCTTTGTTGACATGACAACTGTGTTTGAATTCTGAACTTTCGAATGGATCATGTGACAAAAGTGTTTGTTTTGATTGGCTGTTGTTTCCAACTAGTTGCACAAAGTTGAAAAGCTTCAACTGGATGCAACCAAGTTGCAGATGTGTTGATTATTATTTGCAAGGGGGTATTTCACAAAGCAATCAAGAAGCAATTTAGTTTGCGAACAACTAAAATGTATGAACTATAATGTAGAATGTGCAAGTGTGAACACTCGCTAAGCCCCAGGCTAAGGAGGCTCTTAGCCCTGGGCTATGGTGCAGTGTGAACTCGCCTAATGTACCTGCAAAAACACACACATATATAAACTATCCACAAAATCTACCTGCAGTAGAGCATGCTGGGAAAAAGTTAATTTGTTATCATAACTTAAACAAATAGAGTTGATGTGACTTCTCATTTAGTTTTGAGTCAGTACCACATAAACATTTGAGGAATAAGGATTTTTCATTGACTTTGAGTTTAACTAAGTAGAAGTACTTAAGTTAAAATGCCTTGGGGTTTACAGTGCATGGCAATCTAGCATCAGTTGAGAGAACATTCTAAATTAACATAAACATTATTGCACAATACCAGGTCAGCCAAAGCGAGCGTAGGCCTATGAGTTTACCAGCTGTTTTAACATACATTCATATTCTTTTTTTTACATCAATATATATTGTTTTATATCAACAATTAAATGTTTCCGATAAATAATTCAATTTTTTATATCAACATTTTAATTATCGATATCAAAAATGTGATGTTTTTATATAGCCTATTAAAAATATAAATCATTGATATCAATAATTATAATTGTTTATATTGATTATTGCATTTTTTAAATAAATAATTATATGATAATGACATCTAAAAATGGAACGTACTCCTCTTTTTCAAAGTGAAAGAAATAATTTAGAAAAATTGGACAAATTTATGAAAACATTTGAAATGAAAATGTATGTCTTCACATCCCAGAGGTAATACTTGATGGAAGCACCTTTGGCAGCCATTATAGCTGTGAATCATTTTGAATAAGATTCTATTATCCTTGCACAACTCTTAGGGCAAATTATCCATGTCAAAATTACTCATGCTCAATAAATTTGGTTGGGAATTATTGAGGAACAATGTTCAATGCTTGTCACAGATTTCCCTTTCAATTAAGACCTAGATAACCAGGTGAGGGGAGTTATTTACTAATTAGTGACCATAGTCAAGTACAAGGGAGGAGCGAAAACCAGCAGACACTCAGCCCTCTGTGGAATGAGTTTGACACGTGTGCTAAGGCATTGTTACATGGTTTGGTAACCTGATCGTGCAGCTCAAAGCCCAAATCTTGAGACTGACCAAGACAGCAGGGAATAGGCATGACACTTCCTTCCTCTCTCCAGGAGACCATCATCAGACAGGCCAGAAAGGTCATGTCAGACCCCATACATGCACTGAACTTAGAGTTCCTGCTGATGCCATCAAGGAGGTGTTATAAGGTGGCTGAACAGATATAAACCTTTGTTTATCCCCCTGTCAATAAAACTGCTTTACAGCAGGGGAGGCAGACACAATGACAGACTGGAGCCTGGCCTTCATCATGTGGAACTGCCACCTAGACATTTTTTACATTGACATTTTAGTTATTCATCAGGTGCTCTTATCCAGATCAATTAGGGTTAAGTGCCTTGCTCAAGGGCACATCGGCAGATTTCTCACCTAGTCAACTCTAGGATTCGAACCATCAACCTTTCAGTTACTGTCCCAATGCTCTTATAGGTTACCTGCCAACTGACATTAATTTATTAAACTTTTGTGTGGGTGGGGAGGGGAGTGTATGATGATTCTATGTATTTATGTATTTACAGTATGTAGAAAGCAGCAGCACTCTCTATTGTCCAAGTCAAATTTCCCCTCGGGACAATAAAGTATATTGTATCATATTAACTCTGGGGTGTGAAGATATACAGTGTGCAATGAAGACATCTTCGTTTTTTATTTTCTAAATTGGGAACATGTTCTATATGGAGTAGGTTGTATACACCTGCAGGAAAACATTAAAATGTAATAAATGTTTTGAATTTTGAATATAGCCGACTCGCGCAATTGCACATAATGTATACAGTTATTGGAGTCAGTCTCAAGTTTTTTAATTTAGTTTTGTAACATATTTATGCCTATTAGGCATTTGCGTAAAATATCATCACATTGTAATACACATTTCAGAACAACATTTATGATCAATGTAAAGTTTTAACTATTTACACAGTTCATAGTGAACTTTTGTGTCTGCGTGATTTAAAAATAAATTGAAATGTTGATGTTTTTCTCAGACTGACCGAGACACAGAGGCTCAGACCTCTCTGGAAGCTCTTAGCGGTGCGCCTGACGTCATCCCCGCCACTCGTCGATTTAAAAAAAAGTGTCACGAGGAATGCGCTCGAGCAGACCAAATGAACAGACGAGGCGGGAAACGGGTGAGCGCGCGAAGAGAGACAGCGCAACCACAGCCACAAGTTTATCCGTGTAAGATACACCATGTCCGAGTATTCAGACACCGAGTAGTATTTTGTTATGCGTAAAAGTTATTTTCCCTTCAGCAGCCTATGCTCCGAGAATGCGCCCGGGTGTATGAGAATGTTTTTTTAACCATCGTGCAAGCGCAAATGTTGTTCACTATCTCTATCTCACTCATTCACTCTCCACCTCTCCCCAGCCCATCACTCTCCACCTCTCCCCAGCCCATCACTCTCCATCTCTCCTCAGTCCATCACTCTCCACCTCTCCTCAGCCCATCACTCGCCATCTCTCCCCAGCCCAATGCTCATACCCTGGCTGAACAAGCGCCTAATCTCTAGCCGCCAGTGAAGGCTCGAGGGTCGTCGGATTCCTGTGAACGAAAGGATGCGGTGCCGCAAGTTTTTTGGACAAGGTTTGGTTGGGATCTATCTATGGATGGCGGTCCTTTTAAAAGGTATGGCTGGCTCCGAGTCCACTTCTCTCTGTTGAAAGGTGTTTCATGTCTGTTTAGAGAGAATGTGGTGTGAATGCTAACCCTCAGTGATAGGCTACATACTCTGATTTGAGTTTTGGGTATACACAACAAAGTAGGTTTCCGGTTTCCAGGTAATTCTGGGCACGATTTTGACGTTTGAAATAAAAGCACAGAGAGAGGGGAAATTGATATGAGAGGAAAGTGATTTTTTCTTCTCAAAATAACAGTTAACGTTACCTGTAATATTTGATTGAAACACAAATACAGTTGTGATCCAACATAGTGATGGGTTTTGGGAATAGAGTAGGCCGATTTGTATTTTGATAGATAATTCTAAATAGCCTAGGTTTAAGTGTATTTCCCTTTCATGTCACAGTGCAGTTTCATTCATGTGCATGTACAGTAGGATTATGTAATCTATTCTATACAGTAGGCATAATATACCATATTACCTAATGCATATGCAGGTCGTTCATTTAAAATAGTTAAACGTGTATGTGCACAGTGTGTTGTGCTTATTCATAGGGATAATGCATTTGTTCTTAAAGCCCCCCCAATCATCCCTGACATCTGGGTCTACTTTATATACTGTGACGCAGCACAGCACAGGGTTTACAGAGGTTTATTGGCATAGAGGCATCTCTCCAGTGTGTTGCGTGTTACTGTCTCTGTGCATTGTTTCTCTGTCTCTTTGTGTGTGTCCAGCACACAGACACTCTCCCTGTCCTCAACTACCTACTCCACTCACATCACTGGCCAGGGATGGATGGAGGGAGAGACAGTGCTTTGGTCAGACAGGGCTTTGGTCTCAGGCAGACTTGTCCTATGATTGCCAATGTCTGATAGACAGACTGGTCTTTATAACCATTTGATTGATAGTTGAAGCAGACTATCTTTTTCTAGCCATTAAATTCCTTATTCCCAGTCTGATGGGGCACTGTTGTAGCCTGACTGTCGCGACTCAGGTGGAGAGCTGTGACAAACCGGTCTGGACAGGGCCCTGTTGTAAGTGCAGTATTCACACATAAGTTGGCTTGAGCTTGGTTCTCTCAAATGTTATTTTTTTAGACCACTCATTTGAAAATCCTACACTTGTATTGGAAGGGGGTGGTACTCGGGGGCTGTGTGTGTGGCTGTCCATGTGAGTGTTTGAGTGAGAAAGACAGAGGTGAACCAATCGGTAATAAAGCACAGCCTCCTTCATTATCTGTGAATCTTGCCTACAACATCATGGAGCCTTTCCAGACTCTGAAGTCAGGAAGACTTCAAGTTAGGTGTCAGCCAGACTAGCACGCTTGTGCATGAGGCCATGTAACGCATACAGGCAAGTGTTGGTGATCAAATAATTTACACATCAACTTTCAATAATGTCATTCAGCACCACAGATCTACTTTCAATCAATCTTAGTTTACAATACTTAATTAAAAAAATTTTTTATATGAGATGCATCTGAAGAGTAAGAGTAACTGTGGCGCAATAAAGACATCTTAACTTTTTCCAATGAAATTCTGGTTTTATTGTTTCCCTCTAACCTTTGTTCCAGAACCTCTCTCTATATGGTATGAAGAGTTGCATGGCATCTGTCCATAAATGAGATCTTTCTGATTCCAATGCAACACCTCACTCTTCCCCTTCTCTTCCCTCTCTCTTTCCCCCATGGTCAGCAGTAACTCATGAGAGACTTTCTAGCCTCCCACTTTCTTTAATCTCTAGTTTATGTCAATTCAAACTCCTGCTTCATCCTGTGCATTATTGATTTGGGTATTTTTGTGTCTTCAACTAAATTATGCTTATACATGTGATGGGCATCTATAGGAGGAAGACATACAGTTCCGTCCAGTAGCAGCATGGTAGCAGTTACCTTTCCATGGCATTGTATACATCCATGTACATAAGGTACTGTATGTGCACTACTCTACAACTCTATGAGGGAGAACATACATTGAGTGTACAAAACACTAAGAACACCTTCCAAATATTGAGTTATATCCTCACTTTTCCCCTCAGAACAGCTTCAATTCGTCGGGGCATGGACTGTAGAAGGTAGAGGTCGACCGATTAATCGGAATGGCCGATTAATTAGGGCCGATTTCAAGTTTTCCTAACAATGGGAAATCGGTATTTTTGGCCTTTCTTTTTTTTTTTTACACCTTTATTTAATCTTTATTTAACTAGGCAAGTCAGTTAAGAACACATTCTTATTTTCAATGACGGCCTAGGAACGGTGGTGGGTTAACTGCCTCGTTCAGGGGCAGAACGACAGATTTTTACCTTGTCAGCTCGGCGGATTCAATCTTGTAATCTTACAGTTAACTACCCTTATCCTACTCCTCCTCTGTTCCGCTGGTGATGTAGAGGTGAATCCAGGCCCTGCAGTGCCTAGCTCCACTCCTATTCTCCAGGCGCTCTCTTTTGATGACTTCTGTAACCGTAATAGCCTTGGTTTCATGCATGTTAACATTAGAAGCCTCCTCCCTAAGTTTGTTTTATTCACTGTTTTAGCACACTCTGCCAACTCGGATGTTCTAGCCGTGTCTGAATCCTGGCTTAGGAAGACCACCAAAAATTCTGAAATCTCCATTCCTAACTACAACATTTTCAGGCAAGATAGAACAGCCAAAGGGGGCGGTGTTGCAATCTACTGCGAAGATAGCCTGCAGAGTTCTGTCCTACTATCCAGGTCTGTACCCAAGCAATTTGAACTTTTACTTTTATAAATCCACCTCTCTAAAAACAAGTCTCTCACCGTTTCTGCCTGCTATAGACCACCCTCTGCCCCCAGCTGTGCTCTGGACACCATATGTGAACTGATTGCCCCCCATTTATCTTCAGAGCTCGTGCTGCTAGGCGACCTAAACTGGAACATGCTTAACACCCCAGCAATCCTACAATCTAAGCTTGATAACCTCAATCTCACACAAATGATCAATGAACCTACCAGGTACCACCCCAAAGCCGTAAACACGGGCACCCTCATAGATATCATCCTAACCAACTTGCCCTCTAAATACACCTCTGCTGTTTTCAACCAAGATCTCAGTGATCACTGCCTCATTGCCTGCATCCGTAATGGGTCAGCGGTCAAACGACCTCCACTCATCACTGTCAAACGCTCCCTGAAACACTTCAGCGAGCAGGCCTTTCTAATCGACCTGGCCGGGGTATCCTGGAAGGATATTGATCTCATCCCGTCAGTAGAGGATGCCTGGTTATTTTTACAAAATGCCTTCTTCACCATCTTAAATAAGCATGCCCCATTCAAGAAATTTAGAACCAGGAACAGATTTAGCCCTTGCTTCTCTCCAGACCTGACTGCCCTTAACCAACACAAAAACATCCTATGGCGTTCTGCATTAGCATCGAACAGGCCCCGTGATATGCAACTTTTCAGGGAAGCTAGAAACCAATATACACAGGCAGTTAGAAAAGCAAAGGCTAGCTTTTTCAAGCAGAAATGTGCTTCCTGCAACACAGACTCAAAAAAGTTCTGGGACACTGTAAAGTCCATGGAGAACAAGAACACCTCCTCCCAGCTGCCCACTGCACTGAGGACAGGAAACACTGTCACCACCGATAAATCCACTATAATTGAGAATTTCAATAAGCATTTTTCTACGACTGGCCATGCTTTCCACCTGGCTACCCCTACCCCGTTCAACAGCACTGCACCCCCCACAGCAACTCACCCAAGCCTTCCCCATTTCTCCTTCTCCCAAATCCAGTCAGCTGATGTTCTGAAAGAGCTGCAAAATCTGGACCCCTATAAATCAGCCGGGATAGACAATCTGGACCCTTTCTTTCTAAAATTATCTGCCGAAATTGTTGCAACCCCTATTACTACCCTGTTCAACCTCTCTTTCGTGTCGTCAGAGATTCCCAAAGATTGGAAAGCAGCTGCGGTCATCCCCCTCTTCAAAGGGGGGGACACTCTTGACCCAAACTGCTACAGACCTATATCTATCCTACCCTGCCTTTCTAAGGTCTTCGGAAGCCAAGTCAACAAACAGATTACCGACCATTTCGAATCCCACCATACCTTCTCCGCTATGGAATCTGGTTTCAGAGCTGGTCATGGGTGCACCTCAGCCACGCTCAAGGTCCTAAACGATATCCTAACCGCCATCGATAAGAAACAATACTGTGCAGCCGTATTCATTGACCTGGCCAAGGCTTTCGACTGTCAATCACCACATCTTCATCGGCAGACTTGATAGCCTTGGTTTCTCAAATGATTGCCTCGCCTGGTTCACCAACTACTTCTCTGATAGAGTTCAGTGTGTCAAATCGGAGGGCCTGTTGTCCAGGCCTCTGGCAGTCTCTATGGGGTTGCCACAGGGTTCAATTCTCGGACCGACTCTCTTCTCTGTATACATCAATGATGTCGCTCTTGCTGCTGGTGAGTCTCTGATCCACCTCTACGCAGATGACACCATTCTGTATACTTCTGGCCCTTCTTGGGACACTGTGTTAACAACTCTCCAGATGAGCTTCAATGCCATACAACTCTCCTTCTGTGGCCTTCAATTGCTCTTAAATACAAGTAAAACTAAATGCATGCTCTTCAACCGATCGCTGCCTGCACCTGCCCACCCGTCCAACATCACTACTCTGGACGGTTCTGACTTAGAATATGTGGACAACTACAAATACCTAGGTGTCTGGTTAGACTGTAAACTCTCCTTCCAGACTCACGTCAAACATCTCTAATCCAAAGTAAAATCTAGAATTGGCTTCCTATTTCGCAACAAAGCATCCTTCACTCATGCTGCCAAACATACCCTTGTAAAACTGACCATCCTACCGATCCTCGACTTCGGCAATGTCATTTACAAAATAGCCTCCAATACCCTACTCAATAAATTGGATGCAGTCTATCACAGTGTCATCCGTTTTGTCACTAAAGCCCCATATACTACCCACCACTGCGACCTGTACGCTCTCGTTGGCTGGCCCTCGCTTCATACTCGTCGCCAAACCCACTGGCTCCAGGTCATCTACAAGACCCTGCTAGGAAAAGTCCCCCCTTATCTCAGCTCGCTGGTCACCATAGCAGCACCCACCTGTAGCACGCGCTCCAGCAGGTATATCTCTCTGGTCACCCCCAAAACTAGTTCTTCCTTTGGCTGCCTCTCCTTCCAGTTCTCTGCTGCCAATGACTGGAACGAACTACAAAAATCTCTGAAACTGGAAACACTTATCTCCCTCACTAGCTTTAAGCACCAGATGTCAGAGCAGCTCACAGATTACTGCACCTGTACATAGCCCATCTATAATTTAGCCCAAATAACAACGTCTCCCCCTACTGTATTTATTTATTTATTTTGCTCCTTTGCACCCCATTATTTCTATCTCTACTTTGCACATTCTTCCACTGCAAATCTACCATTCCAGTGTTTTACTTGCTATATTGTATTTACTTCGCCACCATGGCCTTTTTTTGCTTTTACCCCCCTTATCTCACCTCATTTGCTCACATTGTATATAGACTTATTTTTCTTCTCTATTATTGACTGTATGTTTGTTTTACTCCATGTGTAACTCTGTGTTGTTGTATGTGTCGAACTGCTTTGCTTTATCTTGGTCAGGTCGCAATTGTAAATGAGAACTTGTTCTCAACTTGCCTACCTGGGTAAATAAAGGTGAAATAAAAATACATAAAAAAAACTAGTCCAAAGCTCTAACCACCCGATTACATTGCACTCCACGAGGAGCCTGCCTGTTACGTGAATGCAGTAGAAGCCAAGGTAAGTTGCTAGCTAGCATTAAACTTATCTTATAAAAAACAATCAATCAATCATAATCACTAGTTAACTACACATGGTTGATGATTTTACTAGTTTATCTAGCGTGTCCTGCGTTGCATATAATCAATGCTGTGCGTATCGTTGCTCCAATGTGTACCTAACCACAAACATCAATGCTTTTCTTAAAATCAATACACAGAAGTATATATTTTTAAACCTGCATATTTAGCTAAAAGAAATCCAGGTTAGCAGGCAATATTAACCAGGTGAAATTGTGTCACTTCTCTTGCGTTCATTGCACGCAGAGTCAGGGTATATGCAACAGTTTGGGCCGCCTAATTTGCCAGAATTTAACGTAATTATGACATAACATTGAAGGTTGTGCAATGTAAAAGGAATATTTAGACTTATGGATGCCACCCGTTAGATAAAATACGGAACGGTTCCGTATTTCACTGAAAGAATAAACGTCTTGTTTTCGAGATGATAGTTTCCGGATTCGACCATATTAATGACCTAAGGCTCGTATTTCTGTGTGTTATCATGTTATAACTAAGTCTATGATTTGATAGAGCAGTCTGACTGAGCGGTGGTAGGCAGCAGCAGGCTCGTAAGCATTCATTCAAACAGCACTTTCCTGCGTTTTGCCAGAAGCTCTTCGCTGTGCTTCAAGCCTATCAACTCCCGAGATTAGGCTGGTGTAACGATGTGAAATGGCTGGCTAGTTAGCTGGGTGCGCGCTAATAGCGTTTCAAACGTCACTCGCTCTGAGACTTGGGAGTAGTTATTCCCCTTGCTCTGCATGGGTAACGCTGCTTCGAGGGTGGCTGTTGTCGTTGTGTTCCTGGTTCGAGCCCAGGTAGGAGCGAGGAGAGGGATGGAAGCTATACTGTTACACTGGCAATACTGAAGTGCCTACAAGAACATCCAATAGTCAAAGGTTAAAGAAATACAAATGGTATAGAGAGAAATAGTCCTATAATTCCTATAATAACTACAACCTAAAACTTCTTACCTGGGAATATTGAAGACTCATGTTAAAAGAAACCACCAGCTTTCATATGTTCTCATGTTCTGAGCAAGGAACTTAACCTTTAGCTTTTTTACATGGCACATATTGCACTTTTACTTTCTTCTCCAACACTTTGTTTTTGCATTATTTAAACCAAATTGAACATGTTTCATCATTTATTTGAGGCTAAATAGATTTTATTAATGTATTATATTAAGTTAAAATAAGTGTTCATTCAGTATTGTTGTAATTGTCATTATTACAAATACATAAAAAAAATCGACCGATTAATCGGTATCGGCTTTTTTGGTCCTCCAATAATCGGTATCGGCGTTGAAAAATCATAATTGGTCGACCTCTAGTAGAAGTTGTAGAAAGTGTTCCACAGGGATGCTGGCACATGTTGACTCCAATGCTTCCCACCGTTGTGTCAAATTGTCTGGATGTCCTTTGGTGACAGTGGAGGCTGCTGAGGGGACGACAGCTCATAATAATGGCTGGAATGGAGTCAATGGTATGGTATCAGCCACATGGAAACCATGTGTTTTATGTGTTTGCTAACATTCCATTGACTCCATTCTAGCCATTATTATGAGCCATCCTCCCCTCAGCAGCCTCCACTGGGGGTGGACCATTCTTGATACACACGGGAAACTGTTGAGTGTGAAAAACCCAGCAGTGTTGCTGTTCTTGACACAAACCGGTGTGCCTGGCACCTACTACCATACCCCGTTCAAAGGCACGTAAATATTTTGTCTTACCCATTCACCCTCTGAATGGCACACATACACAATCCATGTCTCAATTGTCTCAAGGCTTAAAAGTCCTTCTTTAACCTGTCTCCTCCCCTTCATTTACACTGATTGAAGTGACATAAATAAGGGATCATAGCTTTCACCTGGATTCACCTGGTCAGTCTGTCATGGAAAGAGCAGGTTTATTTCACTCAGTGTATATTTCTGTTTCCTTTGAGCCAAAAGACACTGATGAAGATATGGACTTACATAATCAATCTGTGTAAGAAGTCAATCATAATATATATGAATACACATTCATGTGTAGCAGCAGTAAAATTACTTTTGTATAGAGTATTCCATTGTGGCATGACATAGAGTTTTAGCCATTGGATTAGATTAGGACTATGACTAGAGCCCTGAGATTAGACCCTATATCATTATCGTTAATGTTGTACTCAGCTTTTGGTGTTCAGGAGCGACAACATTTGTCAGGACGTAAAGGAAAATGATTTTTCTCAAGGGGAGTGTGGCTGTGGGAGATGTACTGAAGACCATTTGGAAGAAAGTTAGTTTCCTGGTGTTCTGACCACAGGAGTATACAGTCGTGGCCAAAAGTTTTGAGAATGACACAAATATACATTTTCACAAAGTTTGCTTCTTCAGTGTGTATAGATATTCTTGTCAGATGTTACTATGGAATAGTGAAGTATGATTACAAGCATTTCATAAGTGTCAAAGGCTTTTATTGACAATTGCATGAAGAGTCAATATTTGCAGTGTTGACCTTTCTTTTTCAAGACCTCTGCAATCCGCCCTGGCATGCTGTCAATTAACTTCTGGGCCACATCCTGACTGATGGCAGCCCATTCTAGCATAATCAATGCTTGGAGTTTGTCAGAATTTGTGGGTTTTTGTTTGTCCACCCACCTCCTGAGGATTGACCACAAGTTCTCAATGGGATTAAGGTCTGGGGAGTTTCCTGGCGATGGACCCAAAATATCGATGTTTTGTTCCCCGAGCCACTTAGTTATCACTTTTGCCTTATGGCAAGGTGCTCCATCATGCTGGAAAGGGCATTGTTTGTCACCAAACCTTTCTGGATGGTTTGGAAAAGTTGCTCTCGGAGGATGTGTTGGTACCATTCTTTATTCATGGCTGTGTTCTTAGGCAAAATTGTGAGTGAGCCCACTCCCTTGGCTGAGAAGCAACCCCACACATGAATGGTCTCAGGATGCTTTACTGTTGGCACAACACAGGACTGATGGTAGCGCTCACCTTGTCTTCTCCGGACAAGCTTTTTTCCGGATGCCCCAAACAATCGGAAAGGGGATTCATCAGAGAAAATTACTTTACCCCAGTCCTCAGCAGTCCAATCACTGTACCTTTTGCAGAATATCAGTCTGTCCCTGATGTTTTTCCTGGAGAGAAGTGGCTTCTTTGCTGCCCTTCTTGACACCAGGCCATCCTCCAAAAGTCTTTGTCTCACTGTGCGTGCAGATGCACTCACACCTGCCTGCTGCCATTCCTGAGCAAGCTCTGTACTGTTGGTGCCCCGATCCCGCAGCTGAATCAACTTTAGGAGACGGTCCTGTCGCTTGCTGGACTTTCTTGGGCACCCTGAAGCCTTCACAACAATTGAACGTCTCTCCTTGGAGTTCTTGATGATCCGATAAATGGTTGATTTAGGTGCAATCTTACTAGCAGCAATATCCTTGCCTGTGAAGCCCTTTTTGTGCAAAGCAATGATGACGGCACGTGTTTCCTTGCAGGTAACCATGGTTGACAGAGGAAGAACAATGATTCCAAGCACCACCCTCCTTTTGAAGCTTCCAGTCTGTTATTCGAACTCAATCAGCATGACAGAGTGATCTCCAGCATTGCTCTCATCAACACTCACACCTGTGCTAACAAGAGAATCACTGACATGATGTCAGCTGGTCCTTTTGGCAGGGCTGAAATGCGGTGGAAATGTTTTTTGGGGATTCAGTTTGCATGGCAAATAGGGACTTTGCAATTAATTGCAATACATCTGATCACTCCTCATAACATTCTGCAGTGTATGCCAATTGCCATCATGCAAACTGAGGCAGCAGACTTTGGGAAAATTAACATTTGTGTCATTCTCAAAACTTTTGGCCACGACTGTAGATTATCAACCACTCACATCATCTCACCCCAGACCCTATACTGCCATGACCATGCTATGTTACCCTATCCCACCCTACTCCACCCCCACCCACTCTCTGAGCCCAGTGATGCAGGGTGGGAGAAAGGGTTACAACCCCAGTCACATGATGGTGGAGAGCTGGTGCGTTAAAAGGCGAAAGCCTGGCATTGTCAGCTGGTTTAATTTCAGCGTGCAGGCAAATGCATGTGCAAGGAGTACAGTCGCTATAGATGGGGAACATTCACACTGTGTTCACACACACTGACTTGACTCTAATCTAGTCAGCCTTAGAAAATCATGGTCACATTTGAACTCCCTCATGTAAAATGTATAATTTCTTGCGGCATTGTTTTTATGTCTGAACTCTCTCTACTGTCTTTCTCCACTACCCCCTCTCTCCCACTCACTAGCTCTGCTTTCCCTCGCTCCCTCCCTCCTCTCTTGGGCTGAGGGCTGAAATAGGTCAGTGAATATGCACACCTTTACTTTGATGTGTGAAGACAAAACAGCTGTCTGGACCCTCCACTACTCAACTGGATATTATTTTTTTATAGTAAAAACACTATAGGATAACTCTAGATTAAACTGGCTTTGAACACAATATAGAAAAATGTGCTTGAAATGGTGAAACCACCTTCTTGTGGTAAAATTAGTTCTATCGGCGTCACAAATGGCACCTTACTGTTCAAAAGTAGTGCACTATATAGAGGATTGGGTGCCTCTGGGATGCATTCTCTGTCTTCACAATGGGTTTTGGGGTATTCCCTCTGGATTCTAAAACACTTCTAAAGAACACATTACTTCTTTAGAGTTACAGAACAGCACACATGTATTACTTATAGCTGTTTAAAACGAATCTATCCTTTATTTCTTCACCTTGGAATGGCTTTCTGACAGGCAGTTAAAAGAACACCCGTGAAAGTCTGAGTCCTAAACTTTAGAAGAGATAGATGGGCACAATTACTAGATACAGTGCCTTTGGAAAGTATTCAGAGCCCTTTATTTTTTCCACATTTTATTAGGCTACAGCCTTTCCTAAAGTTGATTAAATAATTTTTTCCCTAATCAATCTACACACAATACCCCATAATGACAAAGCAAAAACAGAATTTCTGGCATTTTTGCAAATGTATAATTTTTTTAACGGAAATATCGTATCAGCATAAGTATTCAGACCCTTTACTCAGTACTTTGTTGATGCACCTTTGTCATCGATTACAGCCTCGAGTCTTTTTGGGTATGACGCTACAAGATTGACACAACTGTATTTGGGGAGTTTCTCCCATTCTTCTCTGCAGATCCTCTCAAGCTCTGTCAGGTTGGAAGGGGAGCGTTGCTGCACAGCTATTTTCAGGTCTCTCCAGAGATGTTTGATCGGGTTCAAGTCCGGGCTCTGGCTGGGCCACTCAATGGCATTCAGAGACTTGTCCCGAAGCCACTCCTGAGTTGTCTTGGCTGTGTGCTTAGGGTCATTGTATAGTTAGAAGGTGAACCTTCACCCCAGTCTGAGGTCCTGAGCAGGTTTTCATCAAGGATCTCTCTGTACTTTGCTCCAATCATCTTTGCTCGATCCTGACTAGTCTCCCAGTCCCTGCCGCTGAAGAACATCCCCACTGCATGATGCTGCCAGCACCATGCACCACCACTGTAGGGATGGTACTAGGTATCCTCCAGACATGACGCTTGACATTCAGGCCAACGAGTTCAATCTTGGTTTCATCAGACCAGAAAATCCTTTTTCTCATGGTCTAAGAGTGTTTAGGTGCCTTTTGGCAAACTCCAAGCGGAGAGTCATTTGCCTTTTACTGAGGAGTGGCTTCCTTCTGGCCACTCTACCATAAAGGCCTGATTGGTGTAGTGCGGCAGAGATGGTTGTCCTTCTGGAAGGTTCTCCCATCTCCACAGAGGAACTCTAGAGCTTTGTCAGAGTGACCATCGGGTTCTTGGTTCCCTCCCTGACCAAGGCCCTTCTCTCCCGATTGCTCAGTTTGGCCGGGCAACCAGATCTCGGAGTCTTGGTGGTTCCAAACTTCTTCCATTTAAGAATGACGGAGGCCACCGTGTTCTTGGGGACCTTCAATGCTGCAGAAATGTTTTGGTACCCTTCCCAGATCTGTGCCTCGACACAATCCTGTCTCGGTGCTCTACAGACAATTCCTTCGACCTCATGACTTGGTTTTTGCTCTGACATGCACTGTCAACTGTGGGACCTTATATAGACAGGTGTGTGCCTTTCCAAATCATGTCTAATCAATTGAATTTACCACAGGTGGACTCCAATCAAGTTGTATAAACATCTCAAGGATGATCAATGGAAACAGGATGCACCTGAGCTCAATTTCGAATCTCATAGGAAAGGTTCAGAATACTTATGTAAAATAAGGTATTTCTGTTCTTTACTTTTAATAAATGTGCAGAAATGTGTAGAAACCTGTTTTTCCTTTGTCATTATGGTATATTGTGTGTAGATTGCTGCCAATTTTTTTTTATTTCATCCATTTTCGATTCTGGCCGTAACATAACAAAATGTGGAAAAAGTCAAGGGGTCTGAATACTTTCCGAAGGCACTGTATGGACCAAAATACATATTGAGATAAATTGCCCGAATTGATGCGATAATGATACATAGAACACTAACATTATAACATTAATGATTTATAGTACTACTGTTAGTTTGATGCTTGTAGCCATCAACTTCACATTTCTCTAGTATACAGCTACTTATCGTACTGAATGATATCAGCTAAAAACCCTACGATAGATGATCGGTATGGTCGGTGTCAATCATTTTGGGATTATCATCCCAGCTCTAACAATGAGTTATATCTGTCTGTCTGCTTCTCTTCACCTCCCACAGGGGTTACTGTGTGTGTGTTTGTTTGCGTGTGTGTGTGTGTGTGTGTGAATGTTTGCATAGCCGCGGGTAGATGTTTTGAGTTGGGGAGCAATCCCATTTTTCGAATAAATCATTGCATGCATCTATAATCACATTTTCGTAGTGGCATACAGTTGAGCATATGCGTTGTTAGGTTTACCACACATGGGGATTTTTTTTAGCAGGGTCTGGATTTCTGGGTGGCCTTTTAGAAACACATTTCATGCAATTCCCTGTTCTTTACATGCTAGCTGACATTAGCAGAATCTTTTTTAATACATTCAAATGAGAGATTAGTCTTCTCTTTTCAGGAGTAGGCATTTGCTTTCCAAACTCTACGTTTTTCTTGCGATTTTTGTATTTTGGAAATTTGCGAAAGGCAAACTGAGAGCCACAACCAACCATAGAAATATAATCCATAGATAGCAGTTCCCATTCAAGACAGTACTGTTCACGAGCATGGCCTTATTTCTATTACATCAAATTGGATGACTGTCATGCATATTCCATACACCCAGTTCAATGTAACAGCTATAGGTTTAGGCTACTACAAATTTTCCCCCATCATGATGTTGCTGCAACCGATGAATGAAAGTTTACAACATAGGCTTATGGCCCCTACTGTTCTATATTCTGCTGGTCTTTTTGAGACCTTGTGTTCCTAACTGTCCCTCTGATGTATAGACTAAGAATGAGTAGAATGTACATTAGCTTTGCAGGCAATATGTTTTGTTCCGTACATGATGCTCTGAGCTCATGTGTTCTCAATTCCGATACTCTGTTCTTGTGTTCTTAGATCTTGTGTTCCATTCAATCTAATGTTCCATATTGTGAAGTTATATATTGTGATTTTTTTTTTATATCCCTGTGGTCTGTCCCTATGTGCTTGTTGGGTTCTGGCCTGATGACCACGACCCTATAGGTTCCCTAATAGAGCCCGACCGATACATTAGTTCACTGACATTATTGGCCGATATTGGCCTTTTACCGCTCCATCGGTAAAAAAAAAAGTGAATCTAATGCTTATCTGAACATTTGTGGCCATTCTCATGCTGTGCCATTATTGTCACAATGTATGAAATCCACATTTGAAGCATAGTTATTGGACAATTACTAAAGAAATCACTGTACTAGAGGTCGACCAATTATGATTTTTCAACGCCGATACCGATACCGATTATTGGAGGACCAAGAAAAGCCGATACCGATTAATCGGTCAATTATTATACATATATTTGTAATAATGACAATTACAACAATACTGAAGGAACAATGAACACTCTTATTTTAACTTAATATAATACATCAATAAAATCTATTAGGTCTCGAATAAATAATGAAACATATTCAATTTGGTTTAAATAATGCAAAAACAAAGTGTTGGAGAAGAAAGTAAAAGTGCAATATGTGCCATGTAAAAAAGCTAACGTTTAAGTTCCTTGCTCAGAACATGAGAACATATGAAAGCTGGTGGTTCCTTTTAACATGAGTCTTCAATATTCCCAGGTAAGAAGTTTTAGGTTGTAGTTATTATAGGACTATTTCTCTCTATACCATTTGTATTTCATATACCTTTGACTATTGGATGTTCTAATAGGTACTTTGGTATTGCCAGCCTAATCTCGGGAGTTGATAGGCTTGAAGTCATAAACTGCGCAATGCTTTTACGCATTGTGAAGAGCTGCTGGCAAATGCAGTAAAATGCTGTTTGAATGAATGCTTACGAGCCTGCTGCTGCCTACCACCGCTCAGTCAGACTGCTCTATCAAATCATAGACTTAATTATAATATAATAACACACAAAAATACGAGCCTTAGGTCATTAATATGGTCAAATCCGGAAACTATCATTTCGAAAACAAGGCGTTTATTTTTTCAGTGAAATACGGAATCGTTCCGTATTTTATCTAACGGGTGGCATCCATAAGTCTAAATATTCCTGTTACATTGCACAACCTTCAATGTTATGTCATAATTACGTAAAATTCTGGCAAATTAGTTCGCAACGAGCCAGGCGTCCCAAACTGTTGCATATACCCTGACTCTGCATGCAATGAACGCAAGAGAAGTGACACAATTTCCCTAGTTTAATATTGCCTGCTAACATTAATTTAGTTTAACTAAATTTGCAGGTTTAAAAAAATATACTTCTTTGTATTGATTTTAAGAAAGGCATTGATGTTTATGGTTAGGTACATTCGTGCAACGATTGTGCTTTTTTTGCAAATGCGCTTTTGTTAAATCATCCCCCATTTGCCGAAGTTGGCTGTCTTTGTTAGGAAGAAATAGTCTTCACATAGTTGGCAACGAGCCAGGCGGCCCAAACTGCTGCATATACCCTGACTCTGTTGCACAGAACGCAAGGTAAGTGACACAATTTCCCTAGTTAAAAGAAATTCATGTTAGCAGGCAATATTAACTAAATATGCAGGTTTAAAAATATATACTTGTGTATTGATTTTAAGAAAGGCGTTGATGTTTATGGTTAGGTGCACATTGGTGCAACGACAGTGCTTTTTTTGCGAATGCACTTGTTAAATCACCCGTTTGGCGAAGTAGGCTATGATTCAATGATAAATTAACAGGCACCGCATCGATTATATGCAACGCAGGACAAGCTAGATAAACTAGTAATATCATCAACCATGTGTAGTTAACTAGTGATTATGTTAAGATTGGTTGTTTTTTATAAGATACGTTTAATGCTAGCTAGCACCTTACCTGGCTCCTTGCTGCACTCGCATAGCAGGTAGTCAGCCTGCCACGCAGTCTCCTTGTGGAGTGCAATGTAATCGGCCATGATCGGTGTCCAAAAATGCTGATTACCGATTGTTGTGAAAACTTGAAATCGTCCCTAATTAATCGGCCTTTCCGATTAATCGGTCAACCTCTACACTGTACCTAACATCTTTACTAAATTTTGGACATACGAGTTACCACACCCGGTCTCAGGGATGGCTAACTCTGGAAATTTTGAGTTAGGTTAATCAGCTTTTAGTTCTTGCACGTTATTTGTGGAACAGCCTTCAAAATGTTGTTAAATGTGACGTTCTGGTGCCTCTAGGGCCATTCAGACAGCTGATTCAGGACCTTATTACTGATGAATGAGTTTGTTTTTTTATCACCGGGTTTTTCTTCCTGCTTGCACTTTGTATTTATATTCTGATTTGTGTATTTTCTGTAACTTCTGTAATTTAGGGTTCATCTGTAAAAGAGACCTTGGTTTTAGTATGACTCCCCGATTAAATAAAGGTTAAATAAAAATTCAATCAAATTGCACTTTTCAATGGCAATTTATGAGAATTCAGTGTGGAAAATTACAGTTTTTAATTTCCCTGCTGTTAAACAGTAAATTGGCAGTAAGTTTTGTCCCCCCGAAAATCGAAATCGGTATCGGGCCAAAAAAATCTAAATATTGGTCGAGCTCTAACTACTAACCTACATATACTAGTCTCCCGACTCCATGTCCATTGGGACTAATCTGACTCTAGGGACTCTCCGTAGGGACACTTGTTCTGTGTGCCTGGCAAGTCTCCTTAGGGACGGACCCTTGTTATGTACCCTTATTTTAGCTACAGTGACACAGTAGTTAAGTGATTATGAATTGGTATAATTAGCCTAGTCATCAACAGTAGTTCAGTTCTGCCTATATGGACCAGTCTGCCCAAGCATTACACTCTCTGTCTGTCTGTCTTGGTGCAGTAGGAGGAACTCTTAATTCTAGGCTTCAGCCTGTGCCTTGTGTTTGGAGCTGAATGTGGGATGCACATCTGAGTGTACTGACCCAGTAAAGAGTCTCAGATGGGGCATGATCACTGAGTAGGGAGGGAAGGAGGAATGGAAGAAGGGAGGGTATGAGAGGGTCTGCCAGTCTTATCTGTGTCTGTCTGTGTGTGTGCGTGTGTGTGTGTGTGTGTGTGTGTGTGTGTGTGCGTGTGCGTGTGCGTGTGCGTGTGCGTGTGTGTGTGTGTGTGAGTGTGAGTGTGTGTGTGTGTGTGTGTGAGAGTGTTTGATGGGGGAGGGAGGTTGTCTTGTCTCAGCTTCTGTTTGCAGATGCTCACCAGAACAGAGGCTTACTTCCTGATTCATTTGTTCAGGGTAAATCAGCCCACAAGGAAGAACACATTAGCACACAGACAACGCTCTTTATACGTCTACAAGGCGGGGAACCATCATCACTAGATAATCTATTAGGACACTTCTTCTTCAGGCTTTCTCAGCCTACCAGTTATAGACTCAAAAACCTGACCCTAGGCAGTAGTGACTAGGGTCGGATTTTCAATGACGGACTCTATTGGCAACTTCGATAAAGAAAAAAAATCTGGGGAGGCTCTTCTTCAGACAGACAACTCCCCAACAAATCACGAGGCAGACACATACTAGAACGTTTTAGTGAAGTTAATGCAAACTAGCCCCTTGCGAAATGCACTAATTTAATATAACTCCCATGATATCCATCTTTCTAGCTACTATTCTGTATTTTATTGAAGCAGATAAGGTAGTAACATAGACAGTGAAGTAGTTCCTCTATGCTTAAAGAGTCCGTCATTGAAACCAGACCCTAGTCATTGTTGCCTAGGGTCCGATTTTCAAGACTATACCAGCTCAGATCTCTTTTAAAGCTAATCCTTTCGATCCCAGGCTGTGTCACAACCGGCCGTGACTGGGAATCCCATAGGGCGGCACACAATTGGCCCAGCGTCGTCCTTGTTAGGGGAGGGTTTGGCCGGGGGGGCTTTACTTGGCTCCTCGCACTCTAGCGACTCCTTGTGGTGGTCCGGGTGCCTGCAGGCTGACTTTGGTCGTCAGTTGAACAGTGTTTCCTCTGATACATTGGTGCGGCTGGCTTCCGGGTTAAGTGGGCGGGTGTTAAGGAGCACAGGACATGTTTCGGAGGACACATGACTCGACCTTTGCATCTCCTGAGCCCGTTGGGAAGTTGCAACAATGAGACAAGGTCATCATTGAAATTGGGAGAAAAAGAGGGTAAAATACAGCAAAAAAATATTTTTAAAAGATTCCTGAACAATTCACTTGCACAGCACACACTCCATGCCAGTAAGCATGTCCTATTTGGAGCTGTTTTAAAATAACAACACAGAACTGCATGAAGTATTTTCTGCATGCTATGGTGAACAAATGTTACTCACTATTAGGACGGTTAAACAGAGACTCAGTGAATCAGTAAGGTTTGGGTGATAGGACAGCTGAACCAAAAAGAGCTCTAATATTCATGCCTAGATTGAGAGAGGGAGAGGAAAGAGAGATAAAGGAAGTGACAGGTAGACAGAGAGAGAGAGGGGGGAGAGGGGAAGGGGATATGGAGAATGACAGATGGAGAGAGATGGTTGTTTACTGTCTGTCATTCTTGCTGAGTGTGTAAATGAATTACGTGTTAGTGTGTGGGCTGTGCAGCTCCAAGTCTAACTGTGGAGTTATGACTGACTCTTAAGTATACCACTTTACCTAACCCTCCCCTCCCCTCCCCTCATATCCCCTCCCACTCTCGCCACTCTAACACCCACACACTTGCCTGCCATTCTCTCTCTCGTTCCCTTCCTCTGTTCTCTTCAGTTCTTTCACTCTGTCCTGTGACTGTGAGAACTCCAGACTACGAATGACTGTATTTGTAACAAAGTAACAAGGAATTCCTCTTTAGGACATTGTAGACATGGCTGAGATTCATGATTCCTGGCCCTACTAAGAAATAGATTATTCACACCATTAGGATTTTATGTATTTTACTAAGCTAAAGTAAGTTATAAGGTTAATGTCCATATTAATATAAAAGGTGTGTTTTAGCTGGAACATGTATGCGCGTATGTGTCTGGAAGTTGCTTTGGGGATTTTGTCCCATGTCTGGACAATAATCTGGGATAAAAAGACACGTATTAGCGTGATAACGTGTGTGTGTGTGTGTGTGTGTGTGTGTGTGTGTGTGTGTGTGTGTGTGTGTGTGTGTGTGTGTGTGTGTGTGTGTGTGTGTGTGTGTGTGTGTGTGTGTGTGATAGAGAGAGAGAGCGAGAGAGAGCGAGAGAGAGAGAGAGAGACCGAGAGAGACCGAGAGAGAGAGACCGAGAGAGAGAGACCGAGACCTGATCACTGTGACTGACCCAAAATTAAGGATATATTTGACTGTACAGTCTCAGTGAGCATGGCCTTGCTATTGAGAAATGTCGCCGTAGACAGAACTGGCTCTCAAGAGAAGACAGGCTATTAGGTGGAAAAATTAGGTGGAAACTGAGCTGCACTTTTTAACCTCCTGCCAAATGTATGCCCATTTTAGAGACACATATTTCCCTCAGATTACACACACCCACAAAAAATACGAAAGCAAATCCAATTTTGATAAACTCCCATATGTACTGGGTGAAATACCACAGTGTGCCATCACAGCAGCAAGATTTGTGACCTGTTGCCACAAGAAAAGGGCAACCAGTGAAGAACAAACACCATTGTAAATACAACCTATATGTTTATTAATTTCCCCTTTTGTACTTGAACTATTTTGCACATTGTTACAACACTGTATATAGACATAATATGACATTTGATATGTCTCTATTATTTTGGAACTTGTGTGGGTGTAATATTTACTGTTCATCGTTTTTTTTATTGTTTAATTCACTTTTGTTTATCCATTTCACTTGCTTTGGCAATGTAAACATATGTTTCCCATGCCAATAAAGGCCCTTGAATTGAATTGAATTGAATTTAATTTAATTGAATTGAGAGAGAGAGAGAGAGAGGGTCATAAAAAGTGTCAGGGTGAGTTGGCACTCACTTCCTCTCCGTATAGCTTCTCCTCTCAATTTCTCTGCCTTCCTCTGTTCATCCCCTTGATAGGTTCAAATGTAATGATTGAGCATCACCACTTCAGGGAAGTGTTTCTCTTTCTTTCACACTCCCTCATCTCTAAATCTGTCTTTCACAGGGCTCTTTTCACAATCTGTCTCTCTCCAATCAGAGCCAAGGATGGAATATATCCATCTCATTTCTATACTAGATACCCATATATCTGTAATTCAAAAACCTATCCACATGTCAGTCCACTGCAATTAATTGATACAGTATGCATCAGGTCTGAGAAGTGTTTGTATAACACATTTCTTGTAGTATTTCATATTGACATTTGTGATACTTTGATATTCTAGAAAATACTGTAGGTGTGACTTTTGCTCATTATATATTAATAGACATTTCTAAAATGTTTTTGGGACGCTATCTCTAGTATAATGTTATTCAATGGGCTATTGTCATCATCACCCTAACAATGCCTAATGAATGAGGTCACATCAGAAGTGATCCCTACTGATCGATCAGGACCTGACTGGCCATGACTGACCTTTTACCTCTCTAATGGCACCAATACCTGGACATTAGGACCTGGCCGTATCAATGATGGCTGTTGATGATGGGCTGTAAGAGTAAGAGTAGGCAACAACACGTCTGCCACGCTGATCCTTAACACTGGGGCCTCTCAAGGGGTGTGTACTTAGTCCCCTTCTGTATTCCCTGTTCACCTACGATTGCGTGGCCAAATACGACTCCAACACCATCATTAAGTTTGCTGACGACACAACAGTGGTAGGCCTGATCACCAAAAAACGATGAGATGGCCTATAGGGAGGAGGTCAGAGAACTGGCAGTATTGTGCCAGGACAACAACCTCTCCCTCAATGTGAGCAAGACAAAGGAAATGTTCGTAGATTACAGGAAAAGGTGGGCCGAATAGGCCCTCATTAACATCGACGGGGCTGTAGTGGAGCGGGTCGAGAGTTTCAAGTTCCTTGGTGTCCACATCACCAACGAACTATCATGGTCCAAACATACCAAGTTATTTGTGAAGAGGGCACGACAAAACATTTTCCCCCTCAGGACCTATACAATAGGCGGTGTCAGAGGAAAGCCCATAAAATTGTCAGAGACTCCAGTCACCCAAGTTATAGACTGTTTTCTCTGCTACTGCACGGCGAGGGGTACTGGAGCGCCAAGTCTAGGACCAAAAGGCTCCTCAACATCCTCTACCCCCAAGCCATAAGACTGCTAAACAATTAATAAAATCGCCACCGGACAATTTACATTGACCCCTCCCGCCCTTCCTTTTGTACACTGCTGCTACTCGCTGTTTATTATCTATGCATAGTCTATGCACACCCCCACCTACATGTACAAATTACCTCAACTAACCTGTACCCCCGCACACTGACTCGGTACCCGTGCACTCTTTATATATCCTAGTTATTGTTATTCTTATTATGTTACTCTTTATTATCACTTTTTATGTTAGTCTACTTGGTAAATATTTCTAACTCTTCTTGAACTGCACTGTTGGTTAAGGGCTTGTAAGTAAGCATTTCACGGTAAAGTCTACACTTGTTGTATTTGGAGCATGTGAAAAATATAGTTTGATTTGATTCGATCCGAGAGCAATGGACCTTAACGTCCCCAAAGAGGAATGTTTCATGATTTACGATAGATTGAAAAGTTCACTTTAGACATAGTGGTGGTAATTCACTGTTTGAATAGTCATTTTGTAACTAAGGGATGTATCTGAAGGCCAGTTAAATGAATATCGAAGAAGGAGCAGTTGTTACTCTGAGGAAAGCGAATAGGCCTACTTACCCATTGTGAGGTAGGCCGTTGATAAAATAGGGTAAGCGCAAAACTTACTTACGATATTTACAAATTTCCTGGCCACAACAGGAAATTAAGAGTATTTCCCAGGGCCATACGCAGACCATTGGTGCCCCCCTGTACTTTACCGGTTATCAGTGCTGTTGGTCATTTTGCAGGTAGGAATGTGAGACAACATATCCACATAATTACATCAACTTTTTATACTTTCCTGTGGATATGTTGTCTCATTACAAACAAAATGTATGTTCTCTCTTCTCACTAACGGCAAACAATTGCATCTTGTTATTAAAACCTTTTCTCAATAGGGGGTGCTGTTTTCACTTTGTAAAAATTTAGTTCCCAAATCAAACTGCCTCGTACTCAATTCTTGCTCGTACAATATGCATATTATTCTTACTATTGGATAGAAAACACTCTAGTTTCTAAAACCGTTTGAATTATATCTCGGTAAAACAGAACTCAAGTTGGAGCAAACTTCCTGTGAGAAATCTGAAATCAGGCAGTCTGTTCTAGGGTCAGTTTATTAATTTGCATGTCTTCTATTGGTCGACATGCACTGCATACGCCTTCCCCTAGATGTCAGCAAATAGTGAGAATTGGAATGGAGTTGCTAGGCAGATCTGAGGCCATATAAAGGGTCTGGGTATGTGGGGTACACTCTTTTCAACATTCGCCATGACGCAAGACAGACCTCAGGATGGCGTTCTGGAAAGCTCCCGTTATAGGCCTTAGATATATCCGGTTCTGATTTTATTCGATATAGGTGTTAAAGACATCATAATGTAGTTATTTTAAACCGAGTTATATCAGTTTATATCAGTATATTGCGATTTTCGGATATTTCTTTGTGCTGCGTTATAGTGAGTTGGGCACGTCTTCGCCACATGGCTAATGTTTACTGCTAATTCCAAAGTTGAAGGCGACAATCTACAACCGAGCAACGATTCTTCTGGACAAAGGACAACTTGCCCAAGATTCTGATGGAAGCTCATCAAAAAGTAAGAACTATTTATGATGTTAATTCGTTGTTCTGTTGAAAAATGTGAAACTACTATTCCGCCATTAATTTCGGTGCGGTCTCGCTTTAACGCATGCTGTATGTCGTAGTAACGTTAATTTTAAAAATCTAACACAGCGGTTGCATTAAGAACTAATGTATCTTTCATTTGCTGTCCAACCTGTATTTTTTAGTCAAGTTTATGATTAGTTACTGATTAGATTAGGTGCCTCTCCCAAGATTTCTCCCGACATTTTGTTGGCAGCTTGGCTACTATTCTCATTGTATAACCACGATTTGTGCCGCTAAATATGCACATTCTCGAACAAACTCTATATGTGTAATATGATGTTATAGGACTGTCATCTGAAGAAGTTTGAGAAGGTTAGTGAAAAAATGTATATCTTTTGCTGGTTTATTCGTTATCGCTATTGTTGGCTTGAAACAATGCTGTTGTGTGGTTGGCTATTGTAGTAAGCTAAAATAATGCTATATTGTGTTTTCGCTGTAAAATCTGAAATATTGGCTGGATTCACAAGATCTTTGTCTTTCATTTGCTGTACGCTGTGTATTTTTCATAAATGTTTTATGATGAGTATTTAGGTAATTCACGTTGGTCTCTGTAGTTATTCTAGTTGCTTTGGTGAGAGTTCTGATGGTGGTTGCAATGTAAAACTATGATTTATACCTGAAATATGCAAATGTTTCTAACAAAACATATGTTATACAATATATATATATATTTTTTTTAACAGACTGTCATCTGATGAAGTTGTTTCTTGGTTAGTGACTATTTATATCTTTATTTGGTCGAATTTGGGATAGCTACCTATGCAGGAAAAAAATGGTGGGAAAAAAAAGTTGTGTCTTTTGCTATCGTGGTTAGCTAATAAAAATACATATTGTGTCTTCCCTGTAAAACATTTTAAAAATCAGAAATGATGGCTGGATTCACAAGATGTGCATCTTTCATCTGGTGTCTTGGACTTGTGATTTAATGATATTTAGATGCTAGTATTTACTTGTGGCGCTATGCTAGGCTATGCTAGTCAGCTTTTTTACTCATTAGGGTGCTCCCGGATCCGGGATTGTGACCAAGTAGAAGTTAACCAGTTTTTTGTTACGAACAAACATGTCCATCTTATCCCCCATGTAGACAAAATACTAGGCTACTTGTCTCCTTACAATGCAATACTTCAACCACTAGAAACTGTGTGTACGGGAAGGTGAGCACATTCTCACCACCTTAGTCAGTTTTTATAAATGCCAACTTTAGTGTGAAAGCTGGCGCACGCATGTTTTTTGGATGTATTTTGTACGTAAGCACGGTCTATACATGAAGCCCCAGGGGCCTGTGAGGGTGGAACATTCTTCGACAGAATTCCTTGCAAGGACTCATCTGAGTCCCAAAAAGTACATCTGCACTCACAATGATGCAGACATGAGACGGAATAGACACTTCATTAAAGGACAAATGTATGGAGTGAAGAAATCACTCCATCCACCATACGGGTCAGTCGACGTGCACCAACCACGCATGCACTACCCCAGAGATAACCCCGTTGATAGGCGCTCTGCTTCGAAGAGCTGTACACAAAAAAATCCACTTTATCTCTTTGAGGCGCATCTTGTCTTCTGCGCCACGGACACACAAAAAATCTAAATAAAACCATTTGTGACTCTGACCGACTGTAATGGCTTCTAGGAGTAGTGGGTAGGGGAGTCAGGCGCAGAGAGCAGGGTAGTTCAAAACGTGGATCTTTATTCCAAGAACAGAGTAACTGTCACGCCAAACACAAGGGCGCATAAAATACCCAGTCCAACAAATAGGACGAAACCGTCCAGGAAAACGGAATCCACAATAATCCACACACCATAAACAGAAAAACAAGCCCGCAAAAAAGCCGGCGGGCCTACCGGGTTTAAATAGCCCAAAACAAAACCCAAACAAGAAACAGGTGAAACTAATCAGACAAAACTAACTGAAACAGAAAAGGGGATCGGTGGCAGCTAGTAGGCCGGCGATGACGACCGCCGAGCGCCGCCCGAACAGGAAGAGGCACCATCTACGGCGGGATTTGTGACACCGACATTATCCTCCAACCCATCCCATATTTTACTCAAGACGTCGAATGGATGTCCCAGATAACATTGGTCCCTCACTCCGACTAAAAACGAGTCTAGACTAGGCTTGGGTTTCCTAGTTTCCACCACAACTTTACTTCATGTTTCCTTTCTTTTTCACCGCTGTATCCCACTTTTAATCTCACTCTGTGTTCTTATCTCCACCCGACATGCCATCTGTCACGCCCTGGCCTTAGTTATCTTTGTTTTCTTTATTATTTTAGTTAGGTCAGGGTGTGACATGGGGAATGTATGTGTTTTTGTATTGTCTAGGGGTTTTGTATGTCTATGGCTGCCTAGATTGGTTCTCAATTAGAGGCAGCTGTTGTTCATTTGTCTCTGATTGAGAGCTATATTTAGGCAGCCATATTCATTGAGTTTTCGTGGGTAATTGTCTATGTCTAAACGTTAGTAGCTTGTGTCCGCACTTTCGTTTTGTAGCTTCACGGTCGTTTGTTGTTTTGTATAGTTTGTCAGTGTTCTTCGTTTCGTCTTCGTTAAAAATAAAATAAGATGTATTCACTTCATGCTGCGCCTTGGTCCACTCTTTCACCGAAAGCCGATCGTGACAGAATTACCCACCATAACAGGACCAAGCAGCATGATAAGCGGCAGCAGGAGCAGCGCAAGGAGGAATGGCAATGGGAGCAAAATCTGGACTACACTACATGGGAAGACATCGACAGGTGGGCGATCGACCCAGGGAGAATGCCGGAGCCCGCCTGGGATTCTCTGGCGCAGTGTGAGGAGGGATACCGGCGAATGGAGGCAGCACGACGACGCGATAGGAAGCCTGTAAGTCAAGCCCAAAAATTTATTGGGGGGAGGCTACAACGGAGTGTGGCAAAGTCAGGTAGGAGACCTGCGCCAACTCTCCGTGCTTACAGTGGGAAGCGAGAGTACAGGCAGACACCGTGTTATGCGGTAGAGCGCATGGTGTCTCCTGTACGTGTGCATAGCAGGGCTAGATTGGGCATTGTGCCATGAAGCCGGCTCAACGCGTCTGGTCTCCAGTGCGTCTCCTTGGGCCGGCATACATGGCACCAGCCTTACGCATGGTGTCCTCGGTTCGCCAACACAGCCCAGTGCGGGTTATTCCACCTCCCCGCACTGGTCGGGCTACGGGGAGCATTCAACCAGGTAAGGTTGGGCAGGCTCAGTGCTCAAGGGAGCCAGTACGCCTGCACGGTCCGGTATATCCGGCGCCACCTTCCCGCCCCAGCCCAGTACCACCAGTGTCAACACCACGCACCAGGCTTCCTGTGCGTCTCCAGAGCCCTGTTCCTCCTCCATGCACTAGCCCTGTGGTGCGTGTCTCCAGCCCGGTACCACCAGTTCTGGCACCATGCACCAAGCCTCCTGTGCATCTCCAGAGCCCTGTTCCTCCTCCACGCACTATCCCTGTGGTGCGTGTCTCCAGCCCGGTACCACCAGTTCCGGCACCACGCACCAAGCCTCCTGTGCGTCTCCAGAGTCCTGTGCGCCCTGTTGCTGCACCCCGCACTAGCCTTAAGGTGCGTAACCTTAGCCCGGTACCACCAGTTCCGGCACCACGCACCAGGCCTACTGTGCGCCTCAGCCGGCCAGAGTCTGCCGTCTGCCCAGTGCCGCCTGCACTGCCCGTCTGCCCAGAGCCGCCTGTGCTATCCGTCTGCCCAGCGCCGTCTGAACTGCCCGTCTGTCCCGAGCCGTCAGAGCTGCCCATCTGTCCCGAACCGTCAGAGCTGCCCGTCTGTCCCGAGCCGCCAGAGCTGCCCGTCTGTCCCGAGCCGTCAGAGCTGCCCGTCTGTCCCGAGCCGTCAGAGCTGCCCGTCTGTCCCGAGCCTTCAAAGTCGCCCGTCTGCCCCGAGCCGCTAGAGCCGTCCGTCAGTCAGGAGCCGCTAGAGCCGTCCGTCAGACAGGAGCCGCTAAAGCCGTCTGCCAGACAGGAGCAGCGAGAGCCGTCCGCCAGACAGGGGCAGCCAGAGCCGTCCGCCAGACAGGAGCAGCCAGAGCCGTCAGCCAGACAGGAGCAGCCAGAGCCGTCCGCCAGACAGGAGCAGCCAGAGCCGTCCGCCAGACAGGAGCAGCCAGAGCCGCCCGCCAGACAGGAGCAGCCATGTCCTGTCATGCCCTGGCCTTAGTTATCTTTGTTTTCTTTATTATTTTAGTTAGGTCAGGGTGTGACATGGGGAATGTATGTGTTTTTTGTATTGTCTAGGGGTTTTGTATGTTTAATGGGGCAGTGTCTTGTATAGGGGTTTGTATGTCTATGGCTGCCTAGATTGGTTCTCAATTAGAGGCAGCTGTTGTTCATTTGTCTCTTATTGAGAGCTATATTTAGGCAGCCATATTCATTGAGTTTTCGTGGGTAATTGTCTATGTCTAAACGTTAGTAGCTTGTGTCCGCACTTTCGTTTTGTAGCTTCACGGTCGTTTGTTGTTTTGCATAGTTTGTCAGTGTTCTTCGTTAAAAATAAAAGAAGATGTATTCACTTCACGCTGCGCCTTAGTCCACTCTTTCACCGAAAGCCGATCGTGACACCATCAGTTTCAAGCAGAACATCCGCGTCTGCTTCCTCTAGTGCTCTATCTGTGCACGTGCCTGGTTTTACCAATAATGCACTTCACCAATAGAATGTTACATTATACCTATTTATTAATTAACCTCATAAAGGCATGAATAACACGACACGCGTTTTCAGGCCATAAACATACATATTACTGTATGAAAACATCTCAATCAAGGTGCTAAACCATCCCTTAAGTTATACATTCCAATGTTACCAATTATCCTCCCCGGGACAATCAAATAGGTTCGCATGAACCACAACACAGTTTAAACACTGCACTCACTGTTTACCAGTCACAACATGAATAAATACTCTACAATTAAGAGGGAAAACAAAGTAGGTATTTTTACGCTCTGTAGCTTAAATTGACTGTTTTAATTGTTAAACACAGAAGTTTGTCTCACGGTTAGTTGCAGGTGGTCTCACAAACAGAGACTGATAGAAAGAGGCAGAGAGATACTCTATCTGTTAAAACACTCCTCCCCACTTCTCCTTCGGTAGGCGCAAGATAGGTTTAAGGGAGGTCTCTCGAATCCCTGGTTAATAACAGGAAAGGTCTTGCCATTTAAATCTCCTCCCGTGTGTGAGTGTGTGTGTGAGCGTGTGTGACAGACACTGAGACCACAGAGATGCCGGGTTTTCTAATGGAATGAAGAGATGATGCATATCAGGAGAGTGTGTGTGTGTTCTGTGAATGTGTGTTGTATGTCGTTTGTGACTCCATAAACACACAAACTCACTTCAAAACCAACCAGAACCAATCAGAGATGACTATCTCTTTGTCAGTCAAGGAGCAGCTACAATCCTCCCGGCAGTCATGTAACAGAAGAGCATTAATGAGTAGCTGATGTTATCACACTGTTTTACTGGGAGAGGGAGAGGGAGAGATGAAGAGAAAGAGGGAGATGGTGAGAGAGCTGGGGGGTGAGGTAAAAAATGAAGAGATGGAGAAGATGCAGAGAGAGATCCTCACAGATGTTATCGGAGACATGACTTTCTGTGTTCCTTCCTTTCATCTCTTTGTGTTTGATTGGGTACCATGCGGTGTCTGCTAGATGAAGCCTCAGCCTCTCTGCTTCTCATGGCTCTTTAAAGAAAACAAGCTCATAGAGTAGCCTTACAGAGTCCTGGTGTAAGCTGTATTACACCATACTGATATTTTGTTTGGGAATTAAAGTTTGTGTAATATGTTTCATTAGATTACCACATCCCCGCCTGTAAGTCATATAACCACATCTTCACAAGGCTTTCCTCTGTGAGATCTTGGAGTGTGAGAGGGTGCGTCTCAAATGTCGCCCTATTCCCTATTTTACCAGGGCCAATGGTGACTCCATAAACACACAAAGGGCTCTGATCAAAAGTAGCGCACTATATAAGGAATAACTAGGGTGCCATTTTGGACGCACACAGAGTTTTTCACCTTATTAGTTTAGGTGTGTGTATATTAGAGGTTGACCGATTATGATTTTTCAACACCAATACCGATTATTGGAGGGCCAAAAAAAGCTGATAACGATTAATCGGCCGATTTATATATATATATATATATATATATATATATATATATATATATATATATATATATATATATATATAAATATAAATATATATTACTGCAAACGCAGTAAAGTTTGAATGAATGCTTATGAGCCTGCTGCTGCCTACCACCACTCAATCAAATATCAAATCATAGACTTAATTATAATATAATAAACACAGAAATATGGATCTGGAAACTATAATTTCAAAAACAAAACGTTTATTCTTTCAGTGAAATACGGAACCGTTCCGTATTTTATCGAACGGGTGGCAACCCTAAGTCTAAATATTGCTGTTACATTGCACAACCTTCAATGCTATGTCATAATTATGTAAAATTCTGTCAAATTAGTTCGCAATGAGCCAGGCGGTCCAAACTGTTCCATATACCCTGACACTGCATGCAATGAACGCAAGAGAAGTGACACAATTTCCCTAGTTAATATTGCCTGCTAACATTAATTTATTTTCACTAAATATGCAGGTTTCAAAAACTATACTTCTGTGTATTGAAAGGCATTGATTTTAAGAAAGGCATTGATGTTTATGGTTAGGTACATTCGTACAATGATTGTGCTTTTTTTGCAAATGCGCTTTTGTTAAAACATCACCCGTTTGGCAAAGTTTTTTTATTTTTTTATTTCACCTTTATGTAACCAGGTAGACTAGTTGAGAACAAGTTCTCATTTGCAACTGTGACCTGGCCAAGATAAAGCGAAGCAGTTCGACACATACAATGACACAGAGTTACACATGGAATAAACAAACATACAATCAATAATACAGTAGAAAAGTCTATATACAGCATGTGCAAATGAGGTAGGATAAGGGAGGTAAGGCAATAAATAGGCCATGGTGGCGAAGTAATTACAATGTAGCAATTAAAGACTGGAATGGTAGAATGTGCAGAAGATTAATGTGCAAGTAGAGATACTGGGGTGCAAAGGAGCAAGATAAATAAATAACTACAGTATGGGGATGAGGTAGATTGGATGGGCTATTTACAGAAGGGCTATGTACAGGTGCAGTGATCTGTGAACTGTTCTGACAGCTGGTGCTTAAAGCTAGTGAGGGAGATATGAGTCTCCAACTGTAGTGATTTTTGCAGTTTGTTCCAGTCATTGGCAGCAGAGAACTGGAAGGAGAGGCGGCCAAAGGAAGAATTGGCTTTGGGGGTGACCAGTGAGATATACCTGCTGGAGCGCGTGCTACGGATGGGTGCTGCTATGGTGACCAGTGAGCTGAGATAAGGCGGGGCTTTACCCTAGCAGAGATTTGTAGATGACCTGGAGCCAGTGGGTTTGGCGACGAGTATGAAGCGAGGTCCAGCCAACGAGAGCGTACAGGTCGCAGTGGTGGGTTGTATATGGGGCTTTGGTGACAAAACGGATGGCACTGTGATAGACTGCATCCAATTTGTTGAGTAGAGTGTTGGAGGCTATTTTGTAAATGACATCGCCAAAGTCGAGGATCGGTAGGATGGTCAGTTTTACCACGGTATGTTTGGCAGCATGAGTGAAGGATGCTTTGTTGCGAAATAGGATGCCGATTCTAGATTTAATTTTGGATTAGAGATGTGAGTCTGGAAGGAGAGTTTACTGTCTAACCAGATACCTAGGTAGTTGTCTACATATTCTAAGTCAGAACCGTCCACAGCAGTGATGCTGGACGGGTGGGCAGGTGTGGGCAGCGATCGGTTGAAGAGCATGCATTTAGTTTTACTTGCATTTAAGAGCAGTTAGAGGCCACGGAAGGAGAGTTGTATGGCATTGAAGCTCGTCTGGAGGTTAGTTAACACAGTGTCCAAAGAAGGGCCAGAAGTATACAGAATGGTGTCATCTGCGTAGAGGTGGATCAAAGAATCACCATCATCAAAAGCGACATCATTGATGTATACTTAGAAAGGAGTCTGCCCGAGAATTTAACCCTGTGGTACCCCCATAGAGACTGCCAGAGGTCCGGACAACAGGCCCTCCGATTTGACACACTGAACTCTATCAGAGAAGTAGTTGGTGAACCAAGCGAGGCAATCATTTGAGAAACCAAGGCTGTTGAGTCTGCCAATAAGGATGTTGTGATTGACAGAGTAGAAAGCCTTAGCCAGGTCGATGAATACGGCTGCACAGTAATGTCTCTTATCGATGGCGGTTATGATATCGTTTAGGACCTTGAGCGTGGCGGGGGGGCACCCATGACCAGCTCTGAAACCAGATTGCATAGGTATGTGATTCGATGATAAATTAACAGGCACCACATTGATTATTTGCAACGCAGGACAAGCTAGTTAAACTAGTAATAACATCAACCATGTGTAGTTAACTAGTGATTATGTTAAGATTGATTGTTTTTATAAGATAAGTTTAATGCCAGCTAGCACCTTACCTTGGTTCCTTGCTGCACTTACGTAACAGGTAGTCAGCCTGCTACGCAGTCTCCTCGTGGAATGCAATATAATTGTCCATAGTCGGCATCCAAAAATGCTGATTACCAATTGTTATGAAAACTTGAAATCGGCCCTAATAAATCGGCCATGCCGATACACCTCTAGTGTATATATTCCCTGCTTTGCATATCAGAGAGGAATAAAACATGAAAGAGGGAAAGTGAAGGCTCTAGTTTCTGCATGGCTGCAGAGTGTGCAGGAGACATGCAGATACATTGATGTGCATTGTGGACAAATGTGGATGTACAGTATGTAGATGACATCTCAACACCTTTTCAGAACCCATAGGCCTATGTGTTATACATTAGGTGCTGTATTGCTAATAGTTACTGTATATAAGTACACACGCTGTATGCCTTGATGTGAATATGGATAGCCCAGCTATAGCAGAGCTATTTCCAGGTCTCTCCAGAGATGTTAAATCGGGTTCAAGTCCGGGCTCTGGCTGGGCTATTCAAGGACATTCAGAGACTTGTCCAGAAGCCACTCCTGTGTTGTCTTGGTTGTGTGCTTAGGGTCGTTGTCCAGTTGGAAGGTGAAGCTTCGCCCCAGTCTGAAGTCTTGAGTGCTCTGGAGCAGGTTTTCATCAAGGATTTCTCTGTACATTGCTCCATTCATCTTTCCCTCGATCCTGACTAGTCTCCCAGTCCCTGCTGCTGAAAAACATCCCCACAGCATGATGCTGTCACCACCATGCTTCACTGTATGGATGGTGCCAGTTTCCCCCAGTTGTGACGCTTGGCATTCAGGCCAAAGTGTTCAATCTTGGTTTCATCAGACCAGAGAATCTTGTTTCTTATGGTATGAGTCCTTAGGTGCCTTTTGGCAAACTCCAAGCAGGCTATCATGTGCCTTTTACTGAGGAGTGGCTTCCGTATGGCCACTCTACCATAAAGGCCTGATTGGCAGAGTGCTGCAGAGATGGTTGTCCTTCTGGAAGGTTCTCCCATCTCCACTGAGGAACTCCAGAGCTCTGTCAGAGTGACCATTGGGTTCGTGGCCCCCGATTGCTCAGTTTGGCCGGGCAACCAGATCTAGGAAGAGTCTTGGTGGTTCCAAACTTCCTCCATTTAAAAATGATGGAGGCCACTGTGTTCATGGGGACCTTCAATGCTGCAGAAATATTTTGCTACTCTTCCCCAGATCTGTGCCTCGACACAATCCTGTCTCTGAGCTCTATGGACAATGCCTTCGACCTCATGGCTTGGTCTTTGCTCTGACATGCACTGTCAACTGTGGGACCTTATATAGATAGGTGTGTGCCTTTCCAAATCATGTCCAATCAATTTAATTTACCACAGGTGGACTCCAATCAAGTTGTAGAAACATCGCAAGGATGATCAGTGGAAACAGGATGCACCTGAGCTCAATGTCCAGTCTCATAGCAAAGAGTCTAAATACTTATGTAAATAAGGTAGTTCTGTTTGTTATTATTTTTCATACATTTGCAGAAATGTCTTAAACTGTTTTAGCTTTGAAGGTTAATGTTTTTTATAAATCCATTTTAGAATAAGGCTGCAATGTTACAAAATGTGTAAAAAGGGAAGGGGTCTGAATACTTTTCGAATGCACTGTATGTATGTACTTGTCACATTGGTATGAAGAGATTCGGGAGACAGACGCAGGAATGCATAATATGGGTTTTATTTCACTCAAATTACGGCGTGCCGTGTAAGGACACGGGGACAAAGACCAAACAAACACTATACAAAAACACAGGATTGAAACCCAAACAAAAGAGCGAGGAGTACCTCGAATAAATAACACATGCACACAATGATTAACACACGGGACGAAACCCGTAATCATCTGCTCAATCCACAAGGGCATGAAAGCCCAAAACACACAGCACAGGTACTCACACGCACCAACGGACATTGGAACAATAATCGGCCGCCCAATGGAAACCAAAGAGCACATATATACAAATACAATCAGTGGGAATAGGGGACAGGTGTGCGTATTGAAAGTTCCGGAGGGATCCGTGACAGTACTATATATGTTTTAATATAGTACACGTGTTTTGTATAGATTAATGTCTCGATGAATAAGTGGCTAAGTTCTGCAGCATTCAGGTTTATCCTCTCGCTCTCTCTCCTTCTCCTCTCTCTCTCCCTCTCCTTCTCCTCTCTCTCTTTCTCTCTCTCCTTCTCCTCTCTCTTTCTCTCTCTCCTTCTCCTCTCTCTCTTGCACTGACCTCCAGTAGAGTCATGACCAGCTATAACTCACCTCATTATGGCCCTAATGGACCTCGTCAGCAACACGCTGGGACAGAGATACATCTCTCCCTTTCTCTCTCTCTCTCCCTCTCTCTCTCTCTCTCTCTCTCTCTCTCCCTCTCTCTCTCTCCCTCTCTCTCTCTCCCTCTCTCCCCCCCTCCCCTCTCTCTCTCTCTCTCCCTCTCTCTCTCTCCCTCTCTCTCTCTCTCCCACTCTCTCTCTCTCTCTCTCTCTCTCTCTCTCTCTCTCTCTCTCTCTCTCTCTCTCTCTCTCTCTCTCTCTCTCTCTCTCTCTCTTTCTGACCTCCAGTAGAGTCCTGTCCTGCTATAACTCACCTCATTATGGCCCTAATGGACCTCATCAGCAACACACTGTTACAGAGATACGTCTCTATCTTCTTTCTCTCTCTATTCTTGCACTTTTCCATGCACTGTACCTGTCTCCCTGCATTCCCTTGCTAACCCTCCCTGCTTTGTCTGTTTCTCTTTTATATGCATATGAGACTGTCAGTGGTGTCTGTCTGTCTGTCTGTCTGTCTGTCTGTCTGTCTGTCTGTCTGTCTGTCTGTCTGTCTGTCTGTCTGTCTGTCTGTCTGTCTGTCTGTCTGTCTGTCTGTCTGTCTGTCTGTCTGTCTGTCTGTCTGTCTGTCTGTCTGTGAATGATGTGAACAGCAGTGCTTGTCTTCCACAGTTTGCCCCGTCTGGGGTTGGCTGTGCAATGGGGCGAGATGTTTGAATACCAAACCAACATGTACTGTAGACTACATCTGCTTGTCTCTATCTGTATTCTATACAGTCCTCTATGAACCAACCCATAACAGTGGCTATAGACTTAGAAAGAAGTGCTATCTAGAACCTAAAAGGGTTCTTTGGTTGTCCCCAAAAGAGAACCCTTTGAAGAACCCTTTTTTGTTGCAGGTAGAACCCTTTTGAATTTCATGTAAAACCCTTTCCAAAGAGGGTTCTACATTTAACCCAAAAGGGTTCTACATTTAACCCAAAAGGGTTCTACATTTAACCCAAAATGCTTCCACATTTAACCCAAAAGGGTTCTACCTGGAACCAAAAATGGTTATACCTGGAGCCAAAACGGGTTCTCCTATGGGGACAGCCGAATAACCCTTTTGGAACCCTTTTTTAGGACTGGACTGAGTATTTTCTTATAACCAATGTGTGAACATTTATGTATTGCTTTCTTCCTCACGTATGAAGAGAACACATTTAGGTCATGCATCTGTTCAGCCGTAGCTCTGAACAAACCCACCTTTAGGATCAATTAAGGAACAGTCTGTTCTGGTGCCAGTTGGCTCTAGACTAACACAACTGTGATGTCTGTGTGTTTATTGTCCCTCGTCCTTAACTGATCAGTGGTGTATCTTCTCTCCTCTGGCCTCAGCTTTAGTGCTGGATCTTAATAGGATCAGTGGGAGAGAGGGAGGAAAGGATGAGAGAAGAGAGGAGAAGAGATAAGGGGATGAGAGCTGGGCCAGCAAACACATTATCTTAATCACCACTGACCCCCTCCCACCCAGCTAACTGACTGAGAGAATAATAGCTACAGAAGAGACATTTTCTCTCCCTTTACTAACATGAACGCTGACTTGCTGTACCCCAGGGTCCCTACAGGGGGAGCACCAGCGCAGACTGTACAAGGAGCTGATGGCCAACTACAATCGTCTGGAGAGACCAGTGATCAACGACTCCTCTCCTCTTCTGGTGGAGCTGGGAATGACTCTGCTGCAGATCATAGACGTGGTGAGAGAGGGAGTGTGTGTGTGTGTGTGTGCGTGAGGGGGGCAGGGGGGCATCACTGTGTTAGCTACTTGTTTATGTGTGTGGAGCAATGGCGGTCGTTGCCGTTTAGGATGTAGGATGATCATTTTTTTAATGAGCATGGCCTTATTTCTATTACAGCATATTGAATGACTTCCATACATATTCCATTCACCCAGCTTAATGTAACATCGATACGTTTAGGCTACTACATGATACTAGAATTTGCCCTGTACCCATCATGAGGTTGCTCCAACCTAGACTTACGAATTAAAATGTATAACGTAGGTGCACAGGTCGGGAGAATTTTGAGTAATCAAGGTGACAGACAGTGACACATTCAATACCGCCTTGCACATTCTTTCCTGCATCTAGCCGATCAAGGGTGTAATCATTAGTCCAACAGAGAGTTTCTATTGGACAAATTCAGGTATGTTTATCACTGTTTCGTTCCGTTTAAGAAATGTTTTTCAACAGAATCAGCGCAATAAATACATCCCTGATCACACGCAAACACAGTTCACTTTCATACCAGACACATACTGTACAAACAGCTTCGTTGTATATATATTTCCTTCTCACATCTATCTACGTTCTCTCCTCTCACCTTTTCCCTTCGCTTATGGACTTCGGTGCACAAACACATCAGGCGAGAAAACCTTTCCAAGCCAAACCTTATCATGACTGCTAACCGTTACACACAGCCCACAGACTTGTCATGTCATAGTCAACATAGCTACTAGAACTAACGTGTTAATAAACCCGCTACAATCATGCAGTAGACTGTAGTCAGCAGCAATCAGTTTAGCAGTTACACCAGTGGGCCCCGGTGGCAATACATTTATAAAACCAAAAGCTTACATTTACTTGGAAGAGGTCCAGTGTTGGTTAGTCATAGCCAGTTATCTAACATAGCATCCCTCTTTGTTTGACCCGCGTGTTTGAGTAGGCTAAACTAAACTGAACAAAAATATAAGATGCAACATGCAACAATTTCAAAGATTTGAGTTACAGTTAATATAAGGAAATCAGTCAATTTAAATAAATTCATTAGGCCCTAATCTATGGGTTTCCCATGAATGGGCAGGGGGCAGCCATGAGTGGGCCTGGGAGGGCATAGGCCCACCCACTTGGGAGCCAGCGATCCCACAGGTGAAGAAGCCGGATGTGGAGATCGTGGGCTAGTGTGGTTACACATGGTCTGCGGTTGTGATGCCAGTTGGACATACTGGCAAATTCTTTACAATGATGTTGGCTTATGGTAGAGAAATGAACATTCAATTATCTGGCAACAGCTCTGGTGGATATTCCTGCAGTCAGCATTCCAATTGCACGCTCCCTTAAAACTTGAGACATCGGTGGAGATTTTAGAGTGGCATTTTACGGTCCCCAGCACAGGGTGCACCTGTGTAATAAGGATCATGCTTTTTAATCAGCTTCTTGATATGTCACACCTGTCAGGTGGATGAATTAACTTGACAAAGGATAAAATGCTCACTAACAGGGATGTAAACATATTTGTGCACAAAATCTGTGTGTGTGTGTGTGTCTGTCCCAGACAGACAGACAGACAGACAGACACACACACACACACACACACACACACACACACACACACACACACACACACACACACACACACACACACACACACACACACACACACACACACACACACACACACACACACACACACACACACACACACACACACACACACACACAGAGCACGGTTTCTGAGTAGCAACAGCTGCTGCTGCTGTGGTTTTGGAGCTGTTTTGGTGGCTGGATGGCCTCTATGGAGAGTGTGTGGGTGTGTGTGTGTGTGTGTGTGTGTGTGTGTGTGTGTGTGTGTGTGTGTGTGTGTGTGTGTGTGTGTGTGTGTGTGTGTGTGTGTGTGTGTGTGTGGGTGTGGGTGAGTATTAGTCTATGTGTGTGAGTGTGTATGTGCATGTCTTCACCTTATTGCTGTAGTTGCTAGCCATGTGAAAAGACTTGTCCTGCAGCACGTGTGGTTCTGATTTGTAATTTGACTAGACTGAATGAAATCTATTCATTTTCTCTTTATTATGCATACTTTTGAGCACAATATTCTATGCTTGTTTGCTAGTACAATATTCTATGCTTGTTTTCTCTCATACATTTTTTAAGGGTATTTCAGGGTTCTAAGAGGTTTTCCACAAATTACTTTATTCTCTTTTCTCCATCGTTTTTCCTCCATCTGCCTCCTGGGGTTTAACTGGGCCGTGCTACTGTTCACTTCTGACACCATGCAACAATGTTGTGTGTTGTGACTGAACAGAGACAGGGGAGAGGTGGCTGAAGTTAACCTGTACTTTAATACAGTAACACCCACCCCCCCCCAAGCACCGTAGTACAGCTCTATCAGTGTACACCATTACAGGCCAGCCTTGGGAAGCCTCAGTAAGCATGTCCATAGTGAGCCACTCTTGGGAAAGCCTTTCTTCGTCTCCCTACGGGGTTTCCATGTGTCCCCAGCAATGGTATACTCCAGAGTTAGCATGTGTTTGACCGTGAACACAGAGTCACCCCTGACCATGGCGGTAAACAGCGCTCCCTTAGTGTTGATGTAACTTCCTGGTATGGCGGTCCACTGTCCCGTGGTGATGTTGTAACGGTCCATGAGGCAGCGTAGGAAGTCGTCCGAGGGCCCATTGCGCATCACATACAAATTGTCCCTGTGGGCCACCATACAGTGTCCGTAGCTCTGCGGCCTAATCATCGTGGTGGCTAACATCCACTCGTCCTTCGCCGGGATGTACTCGTAGATATCCGTGGTGTCTGGCGGCCTCCAGAAACACACAAACATCCGCCTTCGGGCGATGGCGCATGCCACAGCTGCCACAGGCCGTGGTGCGGACTGCACGAACGCCCATTCTCCTGTGGCTACATCATAAGCCTCGGCGGAGGACATGGTTATTTTCTGGTGCTCACCACCGATGGCGTACAACTTCCCCTCGTGCCCCAGAAGGGTGAAGTCGGCACGGGGCTGTTGGGGTCCAGGAAGCACGCTCCACGTACTCGTCCCTGGGTCGTAGCAGAAGCCGCCGTCCACCGTGCCTTTGCCATAGCCGTAAATACCCCCCACCACATACAGCCGGTTGTCCAGGACGGCGACGCCCGCCATGGAGGTGCTGGCGTGAGTGGGGAGGTCTGTTAGGTGCCTCCACTCTCCCTCCACCTCGTCCAGGTAACACACGTTCCTAAAGGAGTCCTTCAGCAGCTCCATAGAGGGTGAGTGGGTTCCCAAAGCGACGAAAGATGCTGGCGACAAAGACTCTGCATACCGTACCAACTCCTCTGGTAGCGTGCTTGTTGCCTCCCCCTTCAGGTCACTATAGGCGTCGCAGAGGAACAGGGCAGCACAGTGGAACAGGTTGGGTAGACCAAAGATGGTCGCCGCATGGTAGAGCAGGATGCAGTTGTCAGAGTCAATGATATCGCAGAGGTGCTGGGACAGTGACGCCACCTGGAGAAAGGCAGCACATTCCACGGCCTCTATTAGTTCATCCGGGTCCTGTAGAGAAAGTTTCTCGCCCCTGCACACTGCCAAAGCGATCAGGAAACCCCGTGCATGCACTCCTCCTTTTAGATGCAGCTCATCCTCCTGGCTCTCCCTCATGCCAGACCGGAAGAGCGCACGGAAGTACTCACTGCACTGCTCCAGCAAAGCCCGGTCCACAGTTAAAACGCTCCCCTCCACCCTTACCCTCAGAGAGCCTGCCTGCTGCACTCCCTCCCCCAGCTTGGGGCTCTTACTTTGGGCTTCGGCAGCTCTTTCGAGTCCCTGGCTTCTGGAGGCCTCCATCTCATTCTGAGGTTCCTCTACCTCAAACTTGTTCCTGGTGACAATACACTATTGCAAAGTGACACAGGCTAGGACTGACAAGGTTTTCCCCAGGCTTGATGATATTTCAAGGTGTGCTATGAGTGTGCAGAGTTGTATTGCCGCCTCTCTGCCTGCTCTGAAAATAGAATGGTGCTAAAGATAGCAACAGCACCGCTCACTAGCGTCTGATAGGAAGGGAAACTGTTGACATCTAAGCGACATTACAACAGGCTGCAGTTGAAAGTCATAGGAAGCCCTCCATTAACTACGTCATGAATAATGAAGTAGGTACAAACAGAAATTACATTTTTACTGCTACTGCTTATCTACCACCAACATTACAAACTGCTATTACTATAAATGATGAAGACAATAACAATATGGTCAAATAAAGTGTTGCATTATATAAAATGACTATTATTATGCTAACAACTCTAATTGAAGTTTGGGGAAGCTAATTTTCACCATAAAAACGTACCTTTATAATAAAGCATTCCATGCCTCATCGCATTTCCGGCCATTTGCAGACTACTGTAAGATAGCCTACTATTCGTAATGTGATGAGTAGATTGGATAGTCATAATTTAGGCTGTTAATATACTGTAACTGAATCACTGTTTGCTAAAAAGACTGTACAGTGCATGGCTGAACGAGTACTGTATAGCCGTAGAGGCCTAGGCTATATATAGGCTATATCAGATACGTTTCTTCCTTCTTTGCAAGGGGAAAAATGTGGCCTTTTATAAACACATTTCATGCAATGCTACTACACTTTATATGACTGGAGATATTAGCAGAATCTTTTTTTATTTTGAGAAATTACAGGGTAGCCTACTCTGCTGACACTGACAAACAGACATATGAAAACGAAGCTGTCCTTATAATAGGCCTGCGAGAAGGGGAGACACAAACAGAAAACGACGTCCACTGGAGGAGGAAATTATTGTCCCAAAACAAACTTTGAAGTGGCACTGAGCCAACAATGATAAAGAGTGAATATGCTCAGTGCACACTCATCGGGAATATGGCCGATGCACTCCGCTGCTGCCAATAAACTATAGGCCTACTGTTGTTCGCTCAATTGAGTTGAGAATTAAGGAAATTCAATTAGCTTAATACAAAAATCGTATAAAAATCGATACATCTGTTTTTTTGCGTCGGATGCGTCTCAATCCACCACATCCGGGGATGTTGCACTTCCGCATCTGCGGTGAAAGGTGACAGAGATAGAGCGGTGTTTGTCATACCATGAGACATCCCGAGATTGTATCTTCTCACAAGCGTCTTGGGACTCATACTAATATGACCCCTCTGTGGAAAGGTGAGGCTCTCACGAACACGTACATGTTGGTGGTTTTGCCAACAGGACTCACAAGACTCATCTGAAGGTCCCCCAGTACCAGTTGAACAATGAATGGAAGTACACTGTACTGTATATAGAAAGGTATGTGGACACCCCTTCAAATTAGTGGCGTCAGCTATTTCAGCCACACCCGTTGCTGACAGGTGTATCAAATTTTGCACAGAGCCATGCAATCTCCGTAGACAAACATTGGCAGTAAAACGGCCTTACTGAAGAGCTCAGTAACTTTCAACGTGGCACTGTCATAGGGTACCACTTTTCCAACAAGTCAGTTCGTCAAATTCCTGTCTTGCTAGAGCTGCCCCAGTCAACTGTAACTGCTGTTATTGTGGAGCATCTTGGAGCAACAACAGCTCAGCCGTGAAGTGGTAGGCCACACAAGCTCACAGAACGGGACCGCCGAGTGCTGAAGTGTGTAGCTCTTCCTCGGTAATGCGTCTCTCCTCTGTCCTAGGGTACATAAAGAAACATTTAAAAAAGTAATGAGTTTGATGCAACAAATCACAATGTTTAGCTTAAAATAAATAACATTGTAATAAATAAAAAACAATTATTTATTAACCTGTCTAGACTGAGGGTGCCGCTAGCGGCACTCCCCCCCCACCCCCACTGAAAAGGCAGAGCCGCGAAATTCAAAAAAAATATTTTTTAAAAATATTTAACTTTCACACATTAAAGTCCAATACAGCTAATGAAAGACACAGATCTTGTGAATCCAGCCAACATGTCCGATTTTTAAAATGTTTTACAGGGAAGACACAATATGTAAAGATGTAAATCTATTACCTAAAAACACATTAGCATAATCCACCATCTTTTATTTGTCCACCAACACCAGTAGCTATCACCAATTCGGCTAAACTAAGATATTTATAGCCCCTAACCAAGAAAAAAACTCATCAGATGACAGTCTGATAACATATTTATGGTATGGGATAGGTTTTGTTAGAAAAATGTGCATATTTCAGGTAGATGGCATAGGTTACAATTGCACCAACCGTCACAAATGGACTAGAATAACTACATAGAGCAACGTGTTTACCTACTTACTAATCATCAAACATTTCGTAAAAATACACAGCATACACTAATCGAAAGACACAGATCCTGTGAATACAGACAATATTTCAGATTTTCTAAGTGTCTTACAGCGAAAACACAATAAATCGTTATATTAGCTTAGCACATAGCACATAGCAGCCCAGCATTGATTCTAGCCAAAGTGAGCGATAACGTCAACATCGCCAAAATATATTAATTTTTTCACTAACCTTCTCAGAATTCTTCAGATGACACTCCTGTAACATCATATTACACAATCCATATAGAGTTTGATCGAAAATGTTTATATTTAGCCACCAAAATCATGGTTAGACAATGTGAAATGTAGCCCAGCTGGTGAGAAAATGTCCGTGCGCCATATTAGACAGTGATCTACTCTTATACATAAATACTCATAAACGTGACTAAAAAATATAGGGTGGACAGGGATTGATAGACAATTTAATTCTTAATACAATCGCGGAATTACATTTTTTAAATTATCCTTACTTTTCAATACAGTTTGCGCCAAGCGAAGCTACGTCAAAAAACATGGCGTCCTAAGCCACTAACATTTTTCGACAGAAACACGATTTATCATAATAAAAATGTCCTACTTTGAGCTGTTCTTCCATCAGTATCTTGGGCAAAGGATCCTTTCTTGGGTCTAATCGTCTTTTGGTGGAAAGCTGTCCTCTTGCCATGTGGAAATGCCAACTGCGTTCGGGATGAACTGGAAGCGTGCCCAGCAATTCACAGCGTTTCAGAAATAAATGTCCCAAAATCGCACTAAACGGATATAAATTGCTATAAAACGCTTTAAATTAACTACCTTATGATGTTTTTAACTCCTATAACGAGTAGAAACATGACCAGAGTAATATTACTCCCTCCACTAATGCTTGGAACAAGTGCGGGTCGATGTCCTCCAGGCGCATGACGCAGCAAGAAAAGAGTTCCTAGCTACAGGGTTTTTTAATTTGTAGTGCCTGTGAACGCGCAATCGACCCCATTCAAATCGTCATCACGTAAAGGCATCCAGGGGAAGACGTAAGCAGTGTCCGTATACTCATAGCAATAACTGTGGCCTTTTAACTGACTCCAGATCAGGGGCCAACATTTCTGAAATCTGACTCCATGTCAGGGAAATTGCTGTAGAATGGGTTCTGTTCCACTTAGAGACAAAATTTCAACTCCTATAGAAACTATAGACTGTTTTCTATCCAATAATAATAATAATATGCATATTGTACGATCAAGAATTTTGTGGGAAGCCGTTTCAAAAATTACACGATTAGCATAAATAGTGACAACAGCGCCCCCAGCCTCAACAGGTTAACATTATTAGCACAAAAATGCGCTCAAGGCAGTAGGGGACAGGCAAAAGTGCTTTTGGCTACCGGACAATGAAAGAAAGTTGAAAACCAATAGAGAAATAGGTTACTGGTTTCAATGGCATATGGAAGTCTTTATAAAGTTATTGCCTCCACGGATATGGTGGGATTTTGCCTAGGCTACTTTGAAGCAAGGTAAAACATGCCTCAATATGTAGTAAAGTGTTCAGGGTTTCAAACACTTAAGTATATATTTTCAAAATGCATACTGCCTCCAGCTCATTTCAAATTGGGTTGTGATGCGTTGATGACGCCTGCCTTCATTGCCTATGCATTTAAATGGCAAATGGGAAGTGCGCTTCAATTACCAGTTGAGAAATAAAAATAGTATCTATTTTTAATTGTGGCCCAAAAACTTTATTTAACTCACAATTGCATTTAGAATTGTAGGGCAATGATTAGGCTTATAAATGTGCGGATTTTCCGCTCAAAGGCTCTGCATCTGTATGCTGTGCGCATGCGCAAGTACAATCAATAACGAATATACACGCACCAATTTAATTCCACTAAATTATGCAATTTAAACTATAGACCGATAAGCATGATTGGTGAAATGTATTTCCATCAACTGGTATTTCCATCAGTGAATAGGATTTTTACATTTTTTAATTTAGACAATTGGCCGGTGACAATTTTATTTATCGGCTTTTAATATTTGGTATTGGCCAAAAGCCAGCTATTACTGGCTAACAAAAACCCTGGTGTGTGCGAGAAAGAGAGTCTCACCAGAGGGATGCTAATGCAGCATATTTTTTTCCTTTAGCAAAGATCTCGAAACTCTGTCACACTTTCCCCTTTGCTGTGTGTGTGTGTGTGTGTGTGTGTGTGTGTGTGTGTGTGTGTGTGTGTGTGTGTGTGTGTGTGTGTGTGTGCGTGTGTGTGTACTGTGCAGAGAAACACTGATGGAATATTGCACCACCATTACATCCTCTCACAGTCAGAACAGACCCATGCTGAGACTCTGACACATGGACACATCACCACCCTATAGTAGGCTGTCTAATCCATATGTTCTGGTCATTAGGTCCTCAATATCCCTATCATTCATATCCAGACAGGCGGATAGACAGACAGACGTTTACACACACACACACACACACACACACACACACACACACACACACACACACACACACACACACACACACACACACACACACACACACACACACACACACACACACACACACACACACACACACACACACACAGAGAGAGAGAGACTACATTGACCTGTGAAGGGTATATAATCATATTTTTATAATGTCCATTTAATCACCAGGCATATTTGTTACAGTACATCTCTAGGAGAAGGTCAGTAGCCAAATCCTCTGTTCTACCATGCTGTTTAATGATGCAGAGAGGGTTTCTCTCATTTAAACAGGACAGAGCCACTCCTCTCGCTCTCTCTTTATCACCTTCTGTCTCAGTCAACCAGCTCCAAACCAGCTCCATCGCCATCACCACTCTCAGTCAACCTACTCCATCCCATCAGCTATCTCAGTCAACCTGCTTCTCCCCATCAGCTCTCTCAGTCAACCTGCTCCATCCCCATCACCTCTCTCAGTCAACCTGCTCCATCCCCATCAGCTCTCTCAGTCAACCTGCTCCATCCCCATCAGCTCTCTCAGTCAACCAGCTCCAGCCCCATCACCACTCTCAGTCAACCTGCTCCATCCCCATCACCACTCTCAGTCAACCAGCTCCAGCCCCATCACCACTCTCAGTCAACCTTCTCCAGCCCCATCACCACTCTCAGTCAACCAGCTCCATCACCATCACCACTCTCAGTCAACCAGCTCCAGCCCCATCACCACTCTCAGTCAACCTTCTCCAGCCCCATCACCACTCTCAGTCAACCAGCTCCATCCCCATCACCTCTCTCAGTCAACCAGCTCCAGCCCCATCACCACTCTCAGTCAACCAGCTCCATCCCCATCAACTCTCTCAGTCAACCGGCTCCATCCCCATCACCACTCTCAGTCAACAAGCTCCAGCCCCATCACCACTCTCAGTCAACCTTCTCCAGCCACATCACCACTCTCAGTCAACAAGCTCCAGCCCCATCACCACTCTCAGTCAACCAGCTCCAGCCCCATCACCACTCTCAGTCAACCAGCTCCAGCCCCATCACCACTCTCAGTCAACCAGCTCCAGCCCCATCACCACTCTCAGTCAACCAGCTCCAGCCCCATCACCACTCTCAGTCAACCTTCTCCAGACACATCACCACTCTCAGTCAACCAGCTCCAGCCCCATCACCACTCTCAGTCAACCAGCTCCAGCCCCATCACCACTCTCAGTCAACCTTCTCCAGACACATCACCACTCTCAGTCAACCAGCTCCAGCCCCATCACCACTCTCAGTCAACCAGCTCCAGCCCCATCACCACTCTCAGTCAACCAGCTCCAGCCCCATCACCACTCTCAGTCAACCAGCCCCATCACCACTCTCAGTCAACCAGCTCCAGCCACATCACCACTCTCAGTCAACCAGCTCCAGCCCCATCACCACTCTCAGTCAACCTTCTCCAGCCACATCACCACTCTCAGTCAACCAGCTCCAGCCCCATCACCACTCTCAGTCAACCAGCTCCAGCCCCATCACCACTCTCAGTCAACCAGCCCCATCACCACTCTCAGTCAACCAGCTCCAGCCACATCACCACTCTCAGTCAACCAGCTCCAGCCCCATCACCACTCTCAGTCAACCTTCTCCAGCCACATCACCACTCTCAGTCAACCAGCTCCAGCCACATCAGCTCATTTAATAATCTTTGAAATCTAAATGAATCTGTTGGTTAAGAGTGTTAGGAGTGTGTAAGGAGTATTAAAAGTGTTCAACATGTTACTGTACAAAATAGTCTTAAAAGTGTTTAGGGTGTGTTAGCAGATTAGGAGTGTGCTTGTGTTCTCCCTTCTCCATATTCTGTTCTCTGTCCCGGGCCCTGGGGCAGTGGTGTTTTTCACCTTGGCTGCCAGTCAGTTGTTCAGAGCTGTAGAAACCAGAGTCTGTAAAACACACAGAGAGAACAAAACTGTTTGTGTTTTAAATATAGCTGTTACAAAAGCCAGATCTCTGATCCCATTCGTCAAACAGACTCTGAGGAAAGAGGAAGAGGAAACAGAGAGGGCATAGAGCCGTGCGTAGCCCAGGAGGGCATGCACAGTTCCCCTCACGGCTAGGGGAGATTTTACATTTGCTCTGAAATGTTTGTTGTGTGTATTGGCTTTGGCTCTGTGGTCTGGTTGTAGCTTTAAAAATGTAAAATAATGTAACCTTTATTTAATTAACTAGGCAAGTCAGTTAAGAACAAATTCTTATCTACAATGACAGCCTAACCCGGCCAAACCGGCACTGGGCCAATTTGCGCCGCTCTATGGGACTCCCAATCACAGCCAGATGTGATAGAGCCTGGATTTGAAACAGGGACTGTAGTGATGCCTCTTGCACTGAGATGCTATGTGCTATGTGCTATGGTTCCTTTGGTGTGATCTAGTTCAGGCTCAGGCCGGAACTGTGGTGTGTATGCTGGTGTGGTCCTTTGTTTTGGTCCAGTCTGTTGGTCAGGTCTAGTTGAGATCTGGTCCAGTCTGTTGGTCAAGTCTAGTTGAGGTCTGGTCCAGTCCTGGGGTCTAGTCTAGTTGAGGTCTGGTCCAGTCTGTTGGTCAGGTCTAGTTGAGGTCTGGTCCAGTCTGTTGGTCAGGTCTAGTTGAGGTCTGGTCCAGTCCTGGGGTCTAGTCTAGTTGAGGTCTGGTCCAGTCTGTTGGTCAGGTCTAGTTGAGGTCTGGTCCAGTCTGTTGGTCAGGTCTAGTTGGGGTCTGGTCCAGTCTGTTGGTCAGGTCTAGTTGAGGTCTGGTCCAGTCCTGGGGTCTAGTCTAGTTGAGGTCTGGTCCAGTCTGTTGGTCAGGTCTAGTTGAGGTCTGGTCCAGTCTGTTGGTCAGGTCTAGTTGGGGTCTGGTCCAGTCCTGGGGTCTAGTCTAGTTGAGGTCTGGTCCAGTCTGTTGGTCAGGTCTAGTTGGGGTCTGGTCCAGTCAGTTGGTCAGGTCTAGTTGGGGTCTGGTCCAGTCAGTTGGTCAGGTCTAGTTGGGGTCTGGTCCAGTCTGTTGGTCAGGTCTAGTCCTGGGGTCTAGTCTAGTTGAGGTCTGGTCCAGTCTGTTGGTCAGGTCTCGTTGAGGTCAGGTCCAGTCCTGGGGTCTAGTCTAGTTGAGGTCTGGTCCAGTCTGTTGGTCAGGTCTAGTTGAGGTCAGGTCCAGTCTGTTGGTCAGGTCTAGTTGAGGTCTGGTCCAGTCTGTTGGTCAGGTCTAGTTGAGGTCTGGTCCAGTCTGTTGGTCAGGTCTCGTTGAGGTCAGGTCCAGTCCTGGGGTCTAGTCTAGTTGAGGTCTGGTCCAGTCTGTTGGTCAGGTCTAGTTGAGGTCTGGTCCAGTCTGTTGGTCAGGTCTAGTTGGGGTCTGGTCCAGTCCTGGGGTCTAGTCTAGTTGAGGTCTGGTCCAGTCTGTTGGTCAGGTCTAGTTGGGGTCTGGTCCAGTCAGTTGGTCAGGTCTAGTTGGGGTCTGGTCCAGTCTGTTGGTCAGGTCTAGTTGGGGTCTGGTCCAGTCCTGGGGTCTAGTCTAGTTGAGGTCTGGTCCAGTCTGTTGGTCAGGTCTAGTTGAGGTCTGGTCCAGTCTGTTGGTCAGGTCTAGTTGGGGTCTGGTCCAGTCCTGGGGTCTAGTCTAGTTGAGGTCTGGTCCAGTCTGTTGGTCAGGTCTAGTTGAGGTCTGGTCCAGTCAGCTGGTCAGGTCTCGTTGAGGTCAGGTCCAGTCCTGGGGTCTAGTCTAGTTGAGGTCTGGTCCAGTCTGTTGGTCAGGTCTAGTTGGGGTCTGGTCCAGTCAGTTGGTCAGGTCTCGTTGAGGTCTGGTCCAGTCCTGGGGTCTAGTCTAGTTGAGGTCTGGTCCAGTCTGTTGGTCAGGTCTAGTTGAGGTCAGGTCCATTCTGTTGGTCAGGTCTCGTTGAGGTCTGGTCCAGTCCTGGGGTCTAGTCTAGTTGAGGTCTGGTCCAGTCTGTTGGTCAGGTCTAGTTGAGGTCTGGTCCATTCTGTTGGTCAGGTCTAGTTGAGGTCTGGTCCATTCTGTTGGTCAGGTCTAGTTGAGGTCTGGTCCAGTCTGTTGGTCAGGTCTAGTTGAGGTCTGGTCCATTCTGTTGGTCAGGTCTAGTTGAGGTCTGGTCCAGTCTGTTGGTCAGGTCTAGTTGAGGTCTGGTCCAGTCTGTTGGTCAGGTCTAGTTGAGGTCTGGTCCAGTCTGTTGGTCAGGTCTCGTTGAGGTCTGGTCCAGTCCTGGGGTTTAGTCTAGTTGAGGTCTGGTCCAGTCTGTTGGTCAGGTCTAGTCCTGGGGTCTAGTCTAGTTGAGGTCTGGTCCAGTCTGTTGGTCAGGTCTTGTTGAGGTCAGTTCCAGTCCTGGGGTCTAGTCTAGTTTGGGTCTGGTCCAGTCAGTTGGTCAGGTCTAGTTGATGTCTGGTCCAGTCCTGGGGTCTAGTCTAGATGAGGTCTGGTCCAGTCTGTTGGTCAGGTCTAGTTGAGGTCTGGTCCAGTCAGTTGGTCAGGTCTAGTTGAGGTCTGGTCCAGTCTGTTGGTCAGGTCTAGTTGAGGTCTGGTCCAGTCTGTTGGTCAGGTCTCGTTGAGGTCAGGTCCAGTCCTGGGGTCTAGTCTATTTGAGGTCTGGTCCAGTCTGTTGGTCAGGTCTAGTCCTGGGGTCTAGTCTAGTTGAGGTCTGGTCCAGTCTGTTGGTCAGGTCTCGTTGAGGTCAGGTCCAGTCCTGGGGTCTAGTCTAGTTGAGGTCTGGTCCAGTCTGTTGGTCAGGTCTAGTCCTGGGGTCTAGTCTAGTTGAGGTCTGGTCCAGTCCTGGGGTCTAGTCTAGTTGAGGTCTGGTCCAGTCTGCTGGTCAGGTCTCGTTGAGGTCTGGTCCAGTCAGCTGGTCAGGTCTCGTTGAGGTCTGGTACAGTTTGTTGGTCAGGTCTAGTTGAGGTCTGGTCCAGTCTGTTGGTCAGGTCTAGTTGAGGTCTGGTCCAGTCTGTTGGTCAGGTCTAGTTGAGGTCTGGTCCAGTCCTGGGGTCTAGTCTAGTTGAGGTCTGGTACAGTTTGTTGGTCAGGTCTAGTTGAGGTCTGGTCCAGTCTGTTGGTCAGGTCTAGTTGAGGTCTGGTCCAGTCTGTTGGTCAGGTCTAGTTGGGGTCTGGTCCAGTCTGTTGGTCAGGTCTAGTTGAGGTCTGGTCCAGTCTGTTGGTCAGGTCTAGTTGAGGTCTGGTCCAGTCTGTTGGTCAGGTCTAGTTGGGGTCTGGTCCAGTCAGTTGGTCAGGTCTCGTTGAGATCTGGTCCAGTCCTGGGGTTTAGTCTAGTTGAGGTCTGGTCCAGTCAGCTGGTCAGGTCTAGTTGAGGTCTGGTCCAGTCTGTTGGTCAGGTCTAGTTGAGGTCTGGTCCAGTCCTGGGGTCTAGTCTAGTTGAGGTCTGGTCCAGTCTGTTGGTCAGGTCTAGTTGAGGTCTGGTCCAGTCTGTTGGTCAGGTCTAGTTGGGGTCTGGTCAAGTCTGTTGGTCAGGTCTCGTTGGGGTCTGGTCCAGTCTGTTGGTCAGGTCTAGTTGAGGTCTGGTCCAGTCAGTTGGTCAGGTCTCGTTGAGGTCTGGTCCAGTCCTGGGGTCTAGTCTAGTCTAGTTGAGGTCTGGTCCAGTCTGTTGGTCAGGTCTAGTTGAGGTCTGGTCCAGTCTGTTGGTCAGGTCTAGTTGGGGTCTGGTCCAGTCAGTTGGTCAGGTCTCGTTGAGGTCTGGTCCAGTCCTGGGGTTTAGTCTAGTTGAGGTCTGGTCCAGTGTTGTGATTCAGGGCAGGGCAGTGAGACTCAGATGGTGAGGGGGGCCCATGGGTCCTGTCTGGGAAAGGCTCAATGCATGATTTAACGCGATTGGTTAACGGGACGAGCACAGCTGCCAACGCTCCATTGGGCATGGGTGTGTGTGTGTGTGTGTGTGTGGTTAATGTGTGTGTGTGTGTGTGTGTGTGTGTGTGTGTGTGTGTGTGTGTGTGTGTGTGTGTGTGTGTGTGTGTGTGTGTGTGTGTGTGTGTGTGTTTGTGGGTGGTGCATCATGCAGAGACGTCTTTAGTTAGTTTTTCAGTCATGTTGAACATTGAATGTGGCCCAACTTTGACCTTCTGGATGATGATTTGATTTGATGCATAAAAACAACGAGTAGATGAGAATGCGCCACATGATTTTGGGGATTTTTTAAATGAATAGCTACTTTAAGCATGAAATCTCCCTGGTGTCAACACGTCATATTTTACCTTTCAAACTAGCCTATCTGTCGCCATAGCTACAGCACAGCTCTACACATGGTTCACTGTATACAGCTTTGAGACAATAACAGGACTGCTTGATTAGGTGTAATGGTTTAATCACTGGCAGTAATGTCTCTAGATCAACAGTCATAAACTGGTATTACAGTAGCTGATTAGCAAAGTCAATTTAGCCTTTCTGACACGATGGTCATTGATTAGGCCATTTCACTGCAAACCAACAAGCTATGCTTCAATTGTTAGCGACACAGCTTGTATTAACCTAGCAGATAGAGTATAAGCTTAACATAGTCCAAATGTTCTCAGAGCCTGGTTCTGTTAGCATAGCACAGTGGATATTAGCCAGGATACTGTAAGTTGGTGATTTGCTAACTGTGGAGTTAATCGTTTATTTACTACCTTTGCGAAGACAACATTTTAGGTCAGGTCCCCATTCCCCGCTGACACACTCACTCACACACACTCACACACGCTGAATACATCACACATTAATGTTGTTGCTGCAGGTAATTTCTTTGTGAGTATGATTACAGGGAGTGTAAAGGGCAGTAAGAGGGGGGGGGGGGCAACAGTCTTTTATGCTATTTATACTTTGGCACTTAAGATAATGGTGCATTTGATGGGCTGTGGTGTTTGTGTTTGTTTGTGGGAGAGAGAGAAATGAGAGAGAGCGGGAGAGAGTGAGAATTACTTTTCACATTCCACAAAGTCTTGTTAATAGTTTTCTACATTGTGCTAGCTAATTATATTGCAAATTAAATTCCAATCTGTGGGTGTCTATTTCCTGCTTGTGTCGGGGAGCCAGTTAGTTTTGATTGGCTTCTGGCTCCCCATAGACTCCAATTAGACAAGCATCAGACACCAGCCCAGACACATTGTTAGACTTAAAGATACACTCTGGAACTTTTGTATAATTTCAGCCAGTAGTTTGAAAGTGGTGCTCACGAGCTAAAACTGATTCCCATTTTTGGTGTATTACGTCATCCATTTCGTGTGATAAGATACGAATCTTGCAATTTGTGTGATATGTTACAAATCCAATTTGTGCAATATATTAAAGGGCAACTCCACATTTTCATTATCTTCATCATTATACCATTGTCAACGTATGTGAAACAGCGCATTTCTACGTTTTGTAAAAAGTAAAAAAATTCTACCCGATGACATCTCATCATGCTTTTTTAACTTTTAGTACTACGGTGTGATGTCACAGAGAAGCATGTTTTTAGGACCTTTCTTATCTTTTTAACCGTAGATCATAGAAACACGTTGTTTTCACATAGACACTGGTTTGGTGCTGGAGATGATGAAGATGAGGTTGAAAAGTGGTGGAATTTATCTTTAAGAATGTGTTGTGCTTAAGATCCTGGAGTTCATCTTGAAGGGATAATGATATGATAACAATCTTAAAACATTCAGATGGGAAACATTGTTCAAGGTCTTATGAAATTTCAAAGATGTGACTTCCATTTTTTTGTGAAACTTTCTATTGGACTAATGAGGAAGACAGTGAATTTGCGTGTGTTTGCGTGTGTGTTTGTGTGGTTGGAGGTGGGGGTGGGGGGGTTCCCATGGTAAGGGATGCCATATCCAGCACAGGAGGCTGCTAAGGGGGAGGACGGCTCATAATAGAAAGGGAGTGATGTTGCAACCAGCCACCTGGGATGTCCAGTGACCCTCACAGCTGAGCGATGCAGGGCTGTATAGTCGGTGACCTTGAGTTGGTGGAGGGTTGATATTTTGTCTTCATAAATTTGACCCTAACAGCCTTCAACACCCACCAAGCCCGCTCCCATCTGCTAGTCAGACACAATTACTGCAGGATCAGAACACACACATTGAGGAGAGGGGGATCTGCAAGCTGTCGCTACACACACAAGTACACATTCCCTTTAGAAGGAATGGCACTGTCTTCATCATCGGGGTCATTTGATGGAATATATTGTCACATAGCCTCCACTCTCAGCCCTTCGTTTTAGAAGTGAGTGTTAGTGATTGATAGAGTGGAAGAGAGGCAGAAACCGACAAAACTGAGATAGACTAAGAGACAGACGTCCTGTAGAGAGAGAGAGAGAGAGAGAGAACAACAGAGGAGGAAACTTATATCTGGCTAATCACTTATTTACTCAGATCAAGCAGTCTGAGGTCTGTCTCTCTGCTGTGTTGTTTAGGTTCATGGGGCTTGTTGTTTAAGATTGAAACGAGGCGCCGACTATATGCTACGTGCCTCCAATGAACCCAGTGCGTATAAAACACTGTGGTTACATACATGCGAGGTTTCACAGTCCAGTTGTTTTGTACCCATGCCAAACCAAAAGCAGACAATCATCAAAACCTTACCCTTTTCTGTTTACTGTAATGACGTCCTGTTGTAGCCATTGAATTGAATTGTTCTTACCTTCTGTCTTTCATCAGGATGAGAAGAACCAGGTCTTGATGACCAATGCATGGCTACAGCTGGTGAGTAAATGGTTGAGGACTGAATGACACACAATTACCTATTATTTTCTCATGCATAAAATTGTACAATTGTATTCGTCACATGCTTTGTCAACAACAGGTGTGGACTAACAGTGAAATGCTTACGGGCCCTTCCCAACAATGCAGAGAGAAAGAATAGAAAAGTAAAATACGGAAAATATATATAATAATAGATACACAATAACTAATGTTAACATGGCTGTATACACTGATACCAGTCGATGTGCAGGTGTACGAGGTAATTGTGGTAGATACATATAACTAGGAATATAGTGACAGATATTAAACACTAGCAGCAGTGTATGTGATGAGTCAAAAAAGTTAGTGCAAAACGGGTCAATGCCGATAGTCCGGGTAACTGTTTAACTAACTATTTAGCAGTCTTATGACTTGGGGGTAGAAGCTGTTCAGGGTCCAGGTTCTAGACTTGGTGCATCAGTACCGCTTGTGGTGTGGTAGCAGAGAACAGTCTATGCCTTTGGTGGCAGGAGTCTTTGACAATTTTCAGGGCCTCCCTCTAAACATAACGCTGACACCGCCTGGTATAGAGGTCTTGGATGGAAGGGAGCTTGGCCCCAGTGATGTATTGGGCTGTGCGCACTACCCTTTGTAGTGCCTTGCGGTCAGTGTTGAATGCTGAGCTGTAGTCACTGAACAGTCACTGAACAGCATTCTTAAATAGGTAATCAAATAAAATAAAATCTCATTTTATTTGCCACATACACGTGTTTACCATATGTTATTGCGGGTGTAGCGAAATGCTTGTGTTTCTAGCTCCGACAGTGCAGTAATATCTAACAAGTAATATCTAACAATTTCACAACAATACAAGCAATACACACAAATCTAAAGTAAAGGAATGGAGTGTCAGAGCGGCATAGACTAAGACACAGTAGAATAGGATAAAATACAGTCTATACAGTGGGGCAAAAAAGTATTTAGTCAGCCACCAATTGTGCAAGTTCTCCCACTTAAAAAGATGAGAGGCCTGTAATTTTCATCAGAGGTACACTTCAACTATGACAGACAAAACGAGAATTTTTTTCTCTCCAGAAAATCACATTGTAGGATTTTTAATAGTGACAGATTAATATTAATTTGCAATTAATGTGCAAATTATGGTGGAAAATAAGTATTTGGTCAATAACAAAAGTTTATCTCAATACTTTATTATATACCCTTTGTTGGCTATGACAGAGGTCAAACGTTTTCTGTAAGTCTTCACAAGGTTTTCACACACTGTTGCTGGTATTTTGGCCCATTCCTCCATGCAGATCTCCTCTAGAGCAGCGATGTTTTGGGGCTGTTGCTGGGCAACACGGACTTTCAACTCCCTCCAAAGATTTTCTATGGGGTTGAGATCTGGAGACTGGCTAGGCCACTTCAGGACCTTGAAATGCTTCTTACGAAGCCACTCCTTCGTTGCCCGGGTGGTGTGTTTGGGATCATTGTCATGCTGAAAGACCCAGCCACGTTTCATCTTCAATGCCCTTGCTGATGGAAGGAGGTTTTCACTCAAAATCTCACGATACATGGCCCCATTCATTCTTTCCTTTACACGGATCAGTCGTCCTGGTCCCTTTGCAGAAAAACAGCCCCAAAGCATGATGTTTCCACCCCCATGCTTCACAGTAGGTATGGTGTTTTTTGGATGCAACTCAGCATTCTTTGTCCTCCAAACACGACGAGTTGAGTTTTTACCAAAAAGTTATATTTTTGGTTTCATCTGACCATATGACATTCTCCCAATCTTCTTCTGGATCATACAAATGCTCTCTAGCAAACTTCAGACGGGCCTGGACATGTACTAGCTTAAGCAGGGGGACACATCTGGCACTGCAGGATTTGAGTCCCTGGCGGCGTAGTGTGTTACTGATGGTAGGCTTTGTTACTTTGATCCCAGCTCTGCAGGTCATTCACTAGGTCCCCCCGTGTGGTTCTGGGATTTTTGCTCACCGTTCTTGTGATCATTTTGACCCCACGGGGTGAGATCTTGCGTGGAGCCCCAGATCGAGGGAGGTTATCAGTGGTCTTGTATGTCTTCCATTTCCTAATAATTGCTCCCACAGTTGATTTCTTCAAACCAAGCTGCTTACCTATTGCAGATTCAGTCTTCCCAGCCTGGTGCAAGTCTACAATTTGGTTTCTGGTGTCCTTTGACAGCTCTTTGGTCTTGGCCATAGTGGAGTTTGGAGTGGGACTGTTTGAGGTTGTGGACAGGTGTCTTTTATACTGATAACAAGTTCAAACAGGTGCCATTATACAGGTAACGAGAGGAGGACAGAGGAGCCTCTTAAAGAAGAAGTTACAGGTCTGTGAGAGCCAGAAATCTTGCTTGTTTGTAGGTGACCAAATACTTATTTTCCACCATGATTTGCAAATAAATTAATAAAAAATCCTACAATGTGATTTTCTGGATTGTTTTTTTCTCATTTTGTCTGTCATAGTTGAAGTGTACCTATGATGAAAATTACAGGCCTCTCTCATCTGTTTAAGTGCGAGAACTTGCACAATTGGTGGCTGACTAAATACTTTTTTGCCCCACTGTACATATGAGATGAGTAATGCAAAATATGTACACATTATTAAAATGACTAGTGTTCCATTATTAAAGTGTCCAGTAATTTCTAGTCTATGTATATAGGGCAGCGGCCTCTAATATGCTTGTGATGGCCATTTAACAGTCTGATGGCCTTGAGACAGAAGCTGTTTTTCAGTCTCTCGGTCCCAGCGTTGATGCACCTGTACCGACCTCGCCTTCTGGATGATAGTGGGGTGAATAGGCAGTGGCTCTGGTGGTTGTTGTCCTTCATGATTTTTTTGGCCTTCCTGTGACATTGGGTGCTGTAGGTGTCCTGGAGGGCAGGTAGTTTGCCCCCAGTGATGCATTGGGCAGACCGCACCGCCCTCTGGAGAGCCTTGCGGATGCGGGCAGTGTAGTTGCCGTACCAGGAGGTGATACAGCCCGCGGTTGTGCCTTCTTCACCACACTGTCTGTGTGAGTGGACCATTTCAGTTTGTCAGTGATATGTACGCCGAGGTACTTGGAAGTTTTTCACCTCCACTGCGGTCCCGTTGATGTGGATAGGGGGGGTGCTCCCTCTGATGTTCCTTTTGTCCAAGTGGGAAAGGGCTGTGTAGAGTGCAATTGAGATTGCATCATCTGTGGAGCTGTTGGGGCGGTATGCAAATTGGAGTGGGTCCAGGGTGTCTGGGATGATGGTGTTGATGTGAGCCACGACCAGCCTTTCAATGTATTTCATGGCTACAGATTCATGGCTACAGATTCATGGCTACAGAGTGATCTTGGGAAATAATCATTTAGACAGGTTACTTTGCACAGGTTTCTTGGGCACATGGACTATGGTGGTCTACTTGAAACACGTAGATATTACAGACTGGGCCAGGGAGAGGTTTAAAATGTCAGTGAAGACACCTGACAGCTGGTCAGTGCATGCTCTGAGTACGCGTCCTGGTAATCCGTCTTGCCCTGCTGCCTTGTGAATGTTAACCTGTTTAAAGTTCGTACTCACATCGGCTAAGGAGAGCGTGATCACACAGTCATTCGGGAACAGCTGGTGCTCTCATGCATTGTTCAGTGTTGCTTGCCTCAAAGCAAGCATAGAAGGATTTGTTATAAGTGTCCGGATTAGTGTCCCGCTACTTGAAAGTGGCAGCTCTTTAGCTCGGTGCGGATGTTGCCTTTTAATCCATGGCTTCTGGTTGGGATATGTACGGTCACTGTGGGGATGACGTTGTCGATGCACTTATTAATGAAGCCGGAGACTGATGTGGTAAACTCCTCAATGCCATCGTATGAGTCCCGGAACATATTCCAGTGCTAGCAAATATCTGCTTCATCGGTTCACTTCTGTATTGAGCTCCTAGGGTTGGGCGGTTTCCAGATGTTCATATTGTCATATCGTCCTTCTCTCATTCCAGGATTTACGGTATTACCGGCTTAGTACAAAAGGGGGCGGCAAAGAAATCTATGAAGATTATTGGGCATCTGTTACCAGAATGCTAACAAAATTAGCAAAGGTAATAGTGAATTTCCATGGAGGCTGCTAGCTAAATATGCTAACGAGTGCAAATGAAAATAAACTAATTGCAAAGATGGGCAATCCAGCTCATAAAGTTATACATGAATAGGTAGGAGCTACCAAATGTCATTTTTGGTGAGTTTGGACATTTAGAAGTGAATATGAACAAGAGACTGTGGAAATGAACAACGTTTTGACGCATGCTTGTCTGCTCTGAAGCAGCATGTGTACACACCATGTCTTTCTTGAGGTGCTAGCGCAACGGCCCTGCTTGCTTTGCTCGGAGATGATGGGGGAGGAGCAGACAGGCCAAGAACAGAGAGAAGAAAAAAATCTAAGGAAATCAAAAGATAGCATTGGCAGCTGTACAGACAACACATCCAAAGTGCTTTGACTTCTCAAACATGGCAGAAAGCTGACACAATATGATGCCCTGTCACCTTATTATTTCAGTAACTTACTTGGATAACGAGCAAATTAAACTTAGGGGTCACGTTAACGCAGAATTCTTCATTTTTCACACAAGAAAATAAGATAAACCGTGTAAGAAATCTCATGCTGCGTTTTGTAAACGCAGATTTAAAAGGTTTAATGTAATTTTTGCTGGGCATCAGACTCATTTTGTGCTTCAGTTGTACTTCTCCACTCAGATGAGTATTCACTAACAGGCATTCTGTCAGCAGACAGCACTCTGACTGATGGGCAGCTTTTTTCTCTGCTACTTTTCTCGGTGTAGCCAGCCTACTTTTCTCGGTAAATTCCGAGATTATATTTAAGCAAAACATTCGATAATGTAGCTGGCTTCTATGATAAACATTAGAAATATGATGGCAATGCATAGTTTTTGCAAAAAATGAATTTACTTGTGTGGCTACCAACCAAATAGCATTACACTTCTGTTCATGAAAATTAAACTATTTTCTGTGAAGGAAAACTATAGTTGCACGTCCCTGATCATTTTATTGAAGCAAAAAAAACAACACTGACTTTCAATATAAAACGCCACCCCTGTCAATACACAGCTGGATTCACTTGCTCCCTCTTTCTCCCGTTGTGCTATTTACAAACAAACATGTGACTGGCTCAACTGTTCTGAGTCAGTCTCCTCCTGACTGCAGGTATTTACTTAAAAAGAAGCTACAAATATTAACATTGATTGAAAAATGTCAAATAAATAGTTTCAACAGTATTGATGGTTTTGAAAAACTATCCCGTGGCTATTTCCAAAAACTACAATACACGGTATGCCGCCCAAGCCTAGTCATTGGTACTTCTTGTTTGAGTTTTTTTTATTGTAACCAGGAATCGGGAGGATATAGTTATGGTCAGATTTGCCAAATGATGGGCGAGGTAGAGCTTTGTATGCGTCTCTATGTGGGGAGTAAAGGGGTTCTAGAGCTTTTTTTCACCTCTCGTTGCACAGGTGACATGCTGGTAGAAATTAGTTCAAACTGATCTCAGTTTATCCTGCATTAAAATCACTGGCAAGGAACGCCGCCTCTGGATGAGCAGTTTTGTTTGCTAATGGCCCTATACAGCTCGTTGAGTGCGGTCTTAGTGCCAGCACTGGTTTGTGGTGGTAAATAGACAGCTATAAAAAGAATTGATGAAAACTCTCTTGGTAAATAGCATATCCCCCATCCCACCGAAGAGACAGTAACACCATCTCAGATTGATATGCCAGAGGGGTTGTCTGGTAGGATCACATCCTAATAGTTGTATATTGAGATATCAATAGCCTGTCCATATTGTCTCTTAAAAATATTGCTTCTGTTGAGTTAAACCTGACAGTTATTTTTTGCATATTCTGATCTTGATCCAACATATTGGATTGGACAGCTTAGATTGCTTATCCTGATGTTCTGTTGGTAATCTGAAGGATACATGCTTACAGAGAGTTGATGAGGTTGGATTTCTGGAAGGGGCATGCAGTCCACCTTATTTAGTCTTGTCTCTGTTATTGACATGACACACAACCGAAAGAGCAACGCCTCCACTCTCCACAATCATTACAAACAGACTTAAGACCAATTTACATTTCCCCATTACTTTATTAATAGTGTATTTATTTATTTATTCATTTACCCCTATATATAAGTCTTGCAATTATTCATTATTTTCCTATTGTCCAATTAGGACGCCAGCCTCAATGTTCTAGCCAATCACCCAGCTAGTCAATGTTGTGTGGATTATGCGACACTGGCTTTGGCTCATATCATCAGAGAACGTCCTCAGGCTCAGAGTGCTGCCACAACCCTTCAGTTGACAGACTGCCAAGACACAAGCTCAGACTGGATCTTTCATCAGAGAATCAATGAAAAGCCCCCACCCCTCCCTGTGAAACTTGGCGGAAGACATTTTTGACCATCTTTCTGGGTTCTGTCGTCAGTATTTGTTTAATGTGCCTCTCTTCTGTGTGACTATCTCTAATGTGTTTCTCTGTGTCCTGCCCTCAGTACTAGAGGTCTTCACGGTTCCAACAAGTTAGACCCGTTCCGAAATGGACCCAGGGCTCTCCCACCTGGACTCTATATACATAAATTCCTTTTTTAAATATAGAGACCCATTCCGAACGGACTTGAGGACAACCGGACCCGGTCCATACAGACCCGGGAAAGGTCCACACCCAGTCCGATCAGATCCGAGTGAAGAAAGCCGCAGAAAAGCCTATTTTGTTTGCTATGTTATTATCTGGAGCGAGGGAGACATACATGTAAACAGAGCCAGTGAGCCACTATACCAGCAGGCAGGGGAGGACCTGTGCCATGTGTGTGAGTGGAGTGGGGTGCAGGCAGCAAGAAGGGAGAAAGAGAATGTCACTAGTCAAGCCGAATCACTCGCACTGATAGACTAACTTTTTAGGGATAGGGGGCAGCATTTTCACTTTGGATGAATAGCGTGCCCAGAGTGAACTGCCTACTACTCTGTCCCAGATGCTAATATATGCATATTATTATTACTATTGGATAGAAAACACTGACGTTTCTAAAACTGTTTGAATGATGTCTGTGAGTATAACATAACTCATATCGCAGGCAAAAACCTGAGAAAGAATCCAAACAGGAAGTGGGAATTCTGAGGCTGGTCGATTTTCAACTCATCGCCTATTGAAATCCCAGTGGGATATGGATCTGTTTGCACTTCATATGGCTTCCACTAGATGTCAACAGTCTGTAGAACGTTGAATGAAGCTTCTACTGTGATGTTGAGCCGGATGGGGGCTGTTTGAGTCAGTGGTCTGGCAGAGAGCCATTCCACATGATAGCGACTTGCGTTCCATTACTTCTATAGACACAAAGGAATTCTCCGGTTGGAACGTTATTGAATATTTATGATAACAACATCCGAAAGATTGATTCTATACTTAGTTTGACAAGTTTATTCGACCTGTAATATAACTTTTTGAAGTTTTCGTCCGAAGTTCGCCTGGACCTGCACGAGCGTTTGGATATGTGTACTAAACGTGCTAACAAAAGTAGCTACTTGAACATAAATAATGGACATTATCGAACAAAACAACAATTTATTGTGGAACTAGGATTGCTGGGAGTGCATTCTGATGAAGATCATCAAAGGTAAGGGAATATTTATAATGTAATTTCGTATTTCTGTTGACCCCAACATGGCGGAGAAATATTGTTTCTATCTGAGCGCCGTCTCAGATTATTGCATGGTTTGCTTTTTCCGTAAAGTTTTTTAAAAATCTGACACAGCGGTTGCATTAAGAACAAGTATATTTTTAATTCTTTGTAAAACATGTATCTTTCATCAAAGTTCATGATGAGTATTTCTGTTATTTGATGTGGCTCTCTGCAATTTCTCCGGATATTTTGGAGGCATTTCTGAACATGGCGCCAATGTAAACTGAGACTTTTGGATATAAATATGCACATTATCGAACAAAACATACATGTATTGTGTAACATGATGTCCTATGAGTGTCATCTGATGAAGATCATCAAAGGTTAGTGATTAATTTTATCTCTATTTCTGTTTTTTGTGACTCCTATCTTTGGCTGGGAAAATGGCTGTGTGTTTTTTGGACTTGGTGGTGATCTAACATAATCATATGTTGTGTTTTCGCTATAAAGCATTTTTTAAATCGGACACGATTGGTAGATTGACAAGATATTTATCTTTCATTTGCTGTATTGGACTTGTTAATGTGTGAAAGTTACATATTTCAAAAATATATTTTTGAATTTCCTGCGCTGCCTTTTCAGCGGAATGTTGTCGAGGGTTCCGCTAGCGGAACGTGTGTCCTAGAAAGGCTAACTTCTAGCTGATTATATAGTTCCTGTCTTAACTGCATCAAACCGAGAAAATAAGCATGTTAAGCTTGCTAGCTCATTAGCTAGGCATATAGGCTACTGCGCTTTTCCCTGTCTTTCTACAACAACGACTCGACTCTATTCGGATAATACAGTGGCAGCCTACCTGTTGGCTCTTGGTCGTTGTAGCCTATCCTTCTCACTTTAACTTTGAATTCCGTCATTTTAATCATTTTAATCATTTTTATCTTCCATTTGATCTCCTAACATGCTTGTCACACATGGCGGCTCGATGACTGCAGTGCCTCTTTGATGGTTTGTGATTGGCTGATAACAACAACAACAACAAGCTATACGTGCCAATCTTGTGAAAAGCCTGAGCAGCAGCAAAATTCTATACTTCTTTCTTTCTACTGCAGCAGGCCCGTCTGTACGGGCCCTTACTGGCAAATCAGTTATAATTACACATACACAACGAGACCGGTTAGAATCAAATCAGATCCAACCTAGACTCGTGAGATCATTACGAATTCTCAGGGTCTCAGGTATTCAGGTACAGGTGGACCTGAATATGTGTCTCTCTGTGTTCTGTCCTCAGTGTGGACTGATGTGTCTCTGTGTTCTATCCTCAGTACTGGACTGATGTGTCTCTGTGTTCTGTCCTCAGTAGTGAACTGATGTGTCTCTGTGTTCTGTCCTCAGTACTGGACTGATGTGTCTCTGTGTTTTTTCCTCAGTACTGGACTGATGTGTCTCTGTGTTCTGTCCTCAGTACTGGACTGATGTGTCTCTGTGTTCTGTCCTCAGTACTGGACTGATGTGTCTCTGTGTTCTGTCCTCAGTACTGGACTGATGTGTCTCTGTGTTCTGTCCTCAGTACTGGACTGATGTGTCTCTGTGTTCTGTCCTCAGTACTGGACTGATGTGTCTCTGTGTTCTGTCCTCAGTACTGGACTGATGTGTCTCTGTGTTCTGTCCTCAGTACTGGACTGATGTGTCTCTGTGTTCTGTCCTCAGTACTGGACTGATGTGTCTCTGTGTTCTGTCCTCAGTACTGGACTGATGTGTACCTGAGCTGGAACCCAGAGAAATACCCTGGGGTTCAGAACCTACGTTTCCCCTCCAGCCAGATCTGGACCCCTGACATCCTCCTCTACAACAGGTGAGCTCCCACATTCCTCCTCTGCTCCCATCATCCTCCTCTCTCCTCTCTCCTCCCACAACCCCCCTCTCCTCCCATCATGCTGATCTCTTGCCATGATCCTCCCCTTCTACAGATGAGATCTTGCTTTACAAGAGGTGGAACCTCCATCCCCTGTTAAATGACAACTTTGTGATGCAGTCATTTATGATTGATCCTTTCTTGGGATGAATTTCGAGCTGACATTGTCTATAAACCAACAGCATCGGAGCGTCTGTGATCTGGCATCACCCTGCCTGGAGGGACAGGGTTTGAATAGGAAATGTGTTTAGTGCAGAACTCCCTCAGAGTGTGTGTGTGTGTGTGTGTGTGTGTGTGTGTGTGTGTGTGTGTGTGTGTGTGTGTGTGTGTGTGTGTGTGTGTGTGTGTGTGTGTGTGTGTGTGTGTGTGTGTGTGTGTGTGTGCGCGCGCGCACGCACGCACGTGTTAGCATTGAAAGGCAGTTGGGTGAGCATGTTTTTAGACGTACACAGTGTTTGGGATTCACGTGGGGTTTGTGTCGTCTTGTCTCATCTCTCCCTTCATCACCCCCCCCCTCCTGTTAGTGGCAAATTTACAGAGATTGTATCTACCCCTCTTCACTTAGCTATGTAGGGCAAAACACAAGCAAATGCACTGGTTAGACAAGTGAGAAAGAGAAATACATGAGGTAGAGGTAGAGTGAGGTAGAGACACATAATTACAATCTCCATGTATGTAATCACCACACACACACCACAGCATCACAGGATCACAGGATTAAGGAGAAAAAACAAAAAGTATTTCATCCTGATTTTAAAAGCCCTGCTGGATTTAGAATGGGGATTACTCCTCTCCTAACCTCTCACGCCTCTCTTTACCTAACCTGCTTTCCCCCTCTCCCTGCCTCGCTTTGTCCAAAAGGGTAACTAGTGCAGGAGATTTCCTTCTCATTCATGTAAAAGGTGCATATTCTATTATATCCTGTTCTATTATATTCTATTCTATTATGTTATATTCTATCCTTTTCTGTTCTATTCTATTCTATTATGTTCTATTCTATACTGTTCTATTCTATTCTATTCTATTATGTTATATTCTATCCTGTTCTGTTCTATTCTATTATGTTCTATTCTATTATGTTCTATTCTATCCTGTTCTGTTCTATTCTATTATGTTCTATTATATTACGTTCTATTCTATTCTATCCTGTTCTATTCTATTCTATTATGTTCTATTATATTACGTTATATTCTATCCTGTTCTGTTCTATTCTATTATGTTCTATTATATTACGTTCTATTCTATCCTGTTCTATTCTATTCTATTATGTTCTATTATATTACGTTCTATTCTATCCTGTTCTATTCTATTCTGTTATGTTATATTCTATTATGTTCTATTATATTATATCCTGTACTATTCTATTCTATTATAGTATGTTCTATTCTATACTGTTCTATGCTATTCTATCATATTATATTCTTCATATAAAATGAACATGCTTCTAGTATTTTTGGTGTGCATACATTTATGACACTATAAAAGTGAAATGATGGTTAGGGTCATTGGTTTGGGTCATTTTGAAGTAAACATCACAGATGTTGATGAATTTCACCGTAAGAGCAGGGTTAACCTTGTAGACCTTCTAATATCATGGTGCTGCAAAATATAATCAGTTTTATAGCAGTGCTGCTGAGGTTTAGCTGCCCCAATGGGAACCTTACATTTACAGTCTCCTGCAATGATATGCACCATTGACACACACCCATGCACGGCTAAACACAGTACTTTGAGACTCACACACACCACACGCTCACACGGCATGCACACACACACACACACACACACACACACACACACACACACACACACACACACACACACACACACACACACACACACACACACACACACACACACACACACACACACACGCACACACACACACACACACACACACACACGCACACACACACACACACACACACACACACACACACACACACCAAAGCAACACCCATTAATGACACACACACCATTAAACCGTTCGTCATGAATGTGAAACCAATAACATGCTGGTCTGGCAGCAGTGTATATAGCTGAGGCACCTAGGCTCATCAGTATGCTTCATAGATGAGAGATAGTAAATATTCATTTATTCACTTCTATTGTAATTTAATGGGAGGTGATTGACTCAGTTTAATACATCATTAGTGTTTTGATCTAAAAAGACCATTTCATTATTGAATGCTTTATAAGTACACACATAAGAAGGATCAACAACATGTGACAGATTATGCATTGTTTTTCTGCATTCCATTTCATTCCCCCTCTGAAAGATCCTGTCACATCTCAGTCTGCCTGGTATTCAGCCGCCGAGGGCCAGGGGATGAAAGGGATGTTGAACACGTCTGATTTCTGTTTGTTTGTGACTCAACACATAGCAGGATTAGACTACAAAACATTGTTGATTGCATTGGTAAACTGTCGGCAGCATTGAGTTAGTTGTGAATGAATCCTGAATAGCAACATGTGTTTCCTAAAGAACATGTGCTGAATATATAGCATGGGGGTGTTAAATGCTATACATTACTGTATGATACAAAAACAACTCAAACATGACACATACACACCACCTTTCAAAAGTTTCGGTCACTTAGAAATGTCCTTGTTTTTGAAAGAAAAGCAAATTTGTTGTCCATTAAAATAACATCAAATTGATCAGAAATACAGTGTAGACATAGTTAATGTTGTAAATGACTATCGTAGCTGGAAATGGCAGATTTTTAATGGAATATCTACATAGGCGTACAGAGGCCCATTATCAGCAACCATCACTCCTGTGTTCCAATGGCACGTTGTGTTAGCTAATCCAAGTTTATAATTTTAAAAGGCTAATTGATCATTAGAAAACCCTTTCGAAATTATGGTCGCACAACTGAAAACTGTTGTTCTGATTAAAGAAGCAATAAAACTGTCCTTCTTTAGACTAGTTGAGTATCTGGAGCATCAGCATTTGTGGGTTCGATTACAGGCTCAAAATGGCCAGAAACAAAAACTTTCTTCTGAAACTCGTCAGTCTATTCTTGTTCTGAGAAATGAAGGCTATTCCATGCAAGAAATTGCCAAGAAACGGAAGATCTCGCACAACGCTGTGTACTACTCCCTTCACAGAACAGCGCAAACTGCCTCAAACCAGAATAGAAAGAGGAGTGGGAGGCCCCGGTGCACAACTGAGCAAGAGGACAAGTACATTAGAGTGTCTAGATTGAGGAAGTCAATGTTTTTATTGCTGTGCTGACCGAACAGACCATGGACATCCGGGTGACAGAACATAGGATAGCACAGTACAGATCAGAATAATACACTAGCAATCAACTATAGTGTACGTATAGCCCAGACATACTATAACACAGTTACACGACAGGGCATTGAGCAGTGCTGCCTATTTCAATCATATATCAGGGGTGTGAGTTGACAAATTGCCATTCTAATTTGGTGTGGCTGTGTGTGCACGTCTCCCATGCTGTCTGAGGGAATGTGCCTGTCTGTCCAGATCTCATATTAAACAGACAGGCAGCCATCCACAGGGTTTCCCTGACGGACTGGGAAGTGTTCGCTCTCGTCTGTCTGTCAATACAGAGTGTATCAACTGCACAAGCCTCTGTGTGTGCGTTTCTCTAGCCTTGGCATATCGTACTCTCAATTAGGACCGACGTCACTGTGACAGTGTTGTGAATGGACACGTTCAGTTTAAAGAACAAGTAAGATCTTCACTCTCTCTCTTCCTCCCTCCTTCTCTGCACTGAATATGGTTTATATGTGTATTTGTACTGGGAACAAATGGTGCCGAGGCTCACGTAGACGTTGTCTGTTGTCTACACTGATGCTCAGTGTGAGAGGCATGCAGAGACAGAGAAAGGGACATATGTTCTGTCCCCACTCCCACTCATCAGGCCCCTGGGGCGGTCTCACTGTACAGTCTATGCCTGATCCTAGTGATCTGAGGGTGAAGGCACATGGGGAATGATATGATAGAACCCTGGACCCCCCCCCACAGGGAACATTCTCTTCTTCTCTCTTCCTCTCAGGGTAGACTGGACGGACTGTCTCTTCTGCCCTGGTTGGATGTTTCCTTCATATATTTGACTTCTCTCTCGCTTTCTCTCTGTGTCTTTCATTGGGTTCTATCGATCTGCCTCTCGTCTCACTCTCCGGTATCTTTCTATCATCTCTCGTCTCTCTCTCTCGTCTCTCTCTCTCTCTAACTGTCTCTCGTTTCTCTCTCTCTCTCGTCTCTCTTGTCTCTATCGTCTCTCTCTCGTCTCTCTCTCGTCTCTCTCTCTCTCTAGTCTCTCTCTCGTCTCTCTTTCTCACTCCCTGTTTGGGTACCCAGTTGATCTGCTTCATATTATTTTTGTGTGTGTATGTGCATGCGTGCATGCGTGAGTGGAGGTGTAGCAGGAGGCATTGAGTGAGTAGAGAAGACAGTAAGGTGTCACGTCCCCTGGTGCAGGAACCTGTCACCACCTCTATTGTTTGTCTGGTTTCTGTGTGTCGCCAGAGCCCGTTGCCCCCTTTCACTGTCCCCACATGTTTAAGACTTTACTCTTTCCACCATGTGCGTGTGATTTGAACTCTGCCCCCTCTCTCTGTCCCCTCTCCCAGGGATATCACCTATCACCTGTCCTATCATGCGTCTGTGCTTTTATTGTTTGAGTGAAAATGGACTCATGTGAATTGTGTGTGTGTTCTCTGTCGTTTGTGTTTTGTTTCCTCTGCTTTGTGATGCGCCCTGTTCTGAGCTCGGTGTGTGCTCTGCATGTGTCTCTGTGTTCAGATTGCATGTACATGTGTGAGTGTGTATATGCTCTCGCTGGATACGCACTAGCTGATACATTAACGCAGAGCTCTGAATAAAGCCCTGCCCATGCATACATCTCCCCTTGCCCAGCCAGCACAGATACACTCATCCTGCACGCACATGTGCACATTGCACACACACACACTTACAGGCACGCACACACACAGACACAGGCGTGTGCTCGCATCTCATCCTGCCCGACCAGCACAGATCGCACACCCACACCAAGTAGAAATAAATGACTAAACTCTAAAAAGGTAGATCATTCGATCCACTGAGTCGAACAGGAAGAAGAGATGGAGAAAATAGATAAATCAGCAAATCCTCTCTAAGGCTCGGGCCACTCTTTTGTCACCGCGCTGAATGTGTGTAACCCGGGGGATTGTGTTCCCAGGCGCGGCTACGTTATCGCTTGGGGTGTCTCGCGGTTGTCGGGGGGGATAAGTGGTCGTTGATAGGGGTCTGAAAAGAACTGTCAGGTGCCTTAATGGGTTTCCACTGTTGGGGATGGACCACGGATAAAAGGGGAAGGCATGGTCTGCCCGATAGGACCCGCAGTGTGTGTGTGTGTGTGTGTGTGTTTCGTTTCTGGAACTGTGCTGCTTGGTGCTACCTGTGCTAGTTACATTGTGGTTATGTGTTTGCATGCGTGAATATTATATCTGATCCTGGATCATTCACAGAGTTACGATTCTTCACCCAATCGCTCCAACTATAACTTCAACCCCAATCCCAGTCGGAACTAAGCCCTAGAACCATCCCCATAGCCCTAGCCCCCCCCACATCACCACTAGCCTCATCGTCCTTTCCAGTACAAGCATATGCAATGTGAGTTGAGTCATGAGATAGCCTGCAACCCACAGATCCTCTAGACCCAGTAGACCCTCTAGACCCAGTAGACCCTCTAGACCCAGTAGACCCACTAGACGCAGTAGACCAAGTAGACCCCCTAGACCATCTAGACCCACTAGACCCAGTAGACCATCTAGACCCAGTAGACCATCTAGACCCAATAGACCCTCTAGACCCACTAGACCCAGTAGACCCACTAGACCCTCTAGACCAAGTAGACCAAGTAGACCTACTAGACCCAGTAGACCCTCTAGACCCACGAGACCCCCTAGACCGACTAGACCAAGTAGACCCACTAGACCCTCTAGACCCACTAGACCAAGTAGACCTTCTAGACCCACTAGACTCACTAGACCCAGTAGACCCTCTAGACCCACTAGACCAAGTAGACCCAGTAGACCTACTAGACCCAGTAGACCAAGTAGACCCACTAGACCAAGTAGACCCACTAGACCCAGTAGACCCTCTAGACCCACTAGACCAAGTAGATCCTCTAGACCCACTAGACCAAGTAGACCCACTAGACCCACTAGACCCTCTAGACCCAGTAGACCCACTAGACCCTCTAGAGACCCACTAGACCCTCTAGACCAAGTAGACCCACTAGACCAAGTAGATCATATTATTTCCTTATTATCTCCATTGTGTCACAATGCCTCATCATTACGGAACATATCCCTCTCCTCTCTGGTTTAATCTCTTTATCTATCATCATCCAGTGTGTTCTCTTGGGCCTGAAGAGAGGGAGGTAGGCAGGGGTGGAGGTAGGGAGGGGTGGAGGGAGGGAGATTGTTAGGGCTCACCGTTCACGACTCACAGTGCACAAACCCATCGGCAATCACTCCAATGAAACTCTCTCTGTCTGATGACATCTTCAGACATCTCCTGTGTGTGTTTGTGTGTGTGCGTGCGTGTGTGCGTGCGTGTTTGGGTGAACATTGGCAGAGGAACGTCACCAATGAGAATTATACTGAGAGGGTTTCTGTGGACCTCCCGCATACGCTGGTCAGGTTTCATCTCATGATCTGACGGAGTGTGTGTGTGTTCGTGTGGTTGTGTGTGTGTGGTTGTGTGTGTTAGCACAGGACAGGTTGTCTGGCTGTCTTTAACTCTTTAACTCAGGCTTTAGTTGACCTCAAAGAGTATATATTTGTTTTACCATAGAAATGTGTGTTTGCACCCCAGTGTAACAGACGTTTGCAGGCACAGCAGGTAAGCAGCTGAGTTATGAAGGAGGACAGTGGTTTGTTTATTCCCTGTCTGTCGCTGCATGTTTAACATCTCATGACATTATCAGCTCACCTGGGCATCACCTGTCTGGCCCTGTGCTGGTTGGTCGGTCCACAGCTAGCCATGCATAGCGCTTCACTGAGCATTACTGTGACAGGTTGAGCTGAGGCAGCAGAGAGATGCACGCACACAGTAGAAAACAGTATCTGACATGCAAAACACACAAACACACACTCACACGGCCCCACACCACCCGTTGCTCTAGAGCGGCTTGCCTTTTATCATGCTATAAACAGGTAAAATGACTCATTTGCTCTCTCTCTCTCTCTCTCTCACACTCACTCGCTCTCAATTCAATTCAGTTCAAGGGGCTTTATTGGCATGGGAAACATATGTTAACATTGCCAAAGCAAGTGAAGTAGATAATAAACAATCAAAATTAACAGTAAACATTACACTTACAGAAGTTCCAAAAGAATAAAGACATTTCAAATGTCATATTATGTATATATAGTGTTGTAACGATGTGCAAATGGTTAAAGTACAAAAGCGAAAACAATTGTATTTACGATGATGTTTGTTCTTCACCGGTTGCCCTTTTCTTGTGGCAACAGGTCACAAATCTTGCTGCTGTGATGGCACACTGTGGTATTTCACCCAGTAGATATGGGAGTTTATCAAAATTGGGTTTGTTTTCTAATTCTTTGCGGGTCTGTGTAATCTGAGGGAAAAATGTGTCTCTAAAATGGTCATACATTTGGCAGGAGGTTAAGAAGTGCAGCTCAGCTTCTACATCATTTTGTGGGCAGTGTGCACATAGCTTGTCTTCTCTTGAGAGCCAGTTCTGCCTATGGTGGCCTTTCTTAATAGCAAGGCTATGCTCACTGAGACTGTATATAGTCAAAGCTTTTCTTAAGTTTGGGTCTGTCACAGTGGTCAGGTATTTTGCCCCTGTGTACTCTCTGTTTAGGGCCTAATAGCATTCTAGTTTGCTCTGTTTTTTTGTGAATTCTTTCCTATGTGTCAAATAATTAGCTTTTTGTTTTCTCATGATTTGGTTGGGTCTAATTGTGTTGCTGTCCTGGGGCTCTGTGGGGCCTGTTTGTGTTTGTGAACAGAGCCCCAGGACCAGCTTGCTTAGGGATCTCTCTGTAGGTGATGGCTTTGTTATGGAAGGTTTGGGAATCGCTTCCTTTTAGGTGGTTGTAATATTTAACTCCTCTTTTCTGGATTTTGATAATTAGCGTGCATCAGCCTAATTCTGCTCTGCATGCATTATTTGGTGTTTTTTGTTGTATACGGAGGATATTTTTGCCGAGTTTCAATTTGGTGTTTGTCCCATTTAGTGAATTCTTGGTTGGTGAGCTGGCCCAGACCTCACCCAACCGTAAAGGGCAATGGGTTCTATAACTGATTCGAGTCTTTTTAGCCAGATCCTAATTGATATGTTGAATTTTATGTTCCTTTTGATGGCATAGAAGGCCCTTCTTGCCTTGTCTCTCCGATCGTTCACAGCTTTGTGGAAGTTACCTGTGGCGCTGATGTTTAGGCCAAGGTATGTATAGTTTTTGTGTGCTCTAGGGCAACGGTGTCTGGATGGAATTTGTATTTGTGGTCCTGGCGACTGGACCTTTTTGGTAACACCATTATTTTGGTCTTCCTCTGAGATTTACTGTCAGGGCCCAGGTCTGTGCAGAAGATCTAGGTGCTGCTGTATGCCCTCCTTGGTTCGTGACAGAAGCACCAGATCATCAGTAGACATTTGACTTGACTTCAGATTCTCTCTCTCTCTTTCTCTCTCTCTCTCTCTCTCTTGTGTTTTTGTTCTCCTTTAAACACAATATATATCCTTGTATTCGCTGATATGTATAATTAATGCATCACTTATGCAATGTATCTGCGCTTGTCTGGCTCTTTACAGTCAGTAAAGTTTAGCAATACGTACACTAAGATTGACATATAACCAAATTCCATCCTATTATTGACATTGAACTAACTAGAATCAGATAAATACATTTGTCTGTCTACATATTGACATGAATGTATTGAGAAGTCTTATAGGTTGTTAAAGATGTTTATCTTTCTTTCTTTCTTTCTTTCTTTCTCTCTCTCTCTCTCTCTCTCTCTCTCTCTCTCTCTCTCTCTCTCTCTCTCTCTCTCTCTCTCTCTCTCTCTCTCTCTCTCTCTCTACCTTTCTCTCCCTCACTCTCCCTTTAGTGCTGATGAAAGGTTTGATGCTACCTTCCACACTAACGTGCTGGTGAATGCGTCAGGTTACTGCCAGTACATCCCCCCGGGCATCCTGAAGAGTACCTGCTATATTGACGTGCGCTGGTTCCCCTTCGACGTCCAGAAGTGTGACCTGAAGTTTGGCTCTTGGACCCACAACGGCTGGCTGCTGGACCTCCAGATGCTGGACGTGGACACGTCTACCTATATACCCAACGGGGAGTGGGACCTCGTGGGTACGATTTCTCCCTCCCTCTCTCTTTCTCTCTCTCCCTCTCCCTCTCCCTCTCCCTCTCCCTCTCTCTCTCTCTCTCTCTCTCTCTCTCTCTCTCTCTCTCTCTCTCTCTCTCTCTCTCTCTCTCTCTCTCTCTCTCTCTCTCTCTCTCGACTGTCTCAATTCAATTCAATTTGCTTTATTGGCATGACGTAACAATGTACATATTGCCAAAGCTTACTTTGGATATTTACAATATTAAAATAATAATAATCAAAATTGTCAACGAGACAACAGTATCAACAATAACCAAGGGTCAAAATAACCATACATTGAACAATAACAATAAGCATACAGTAGAGGACATGTGCAGGTTGATTGGTCTGTCAGACACTGTCCCTCATCTTATGACAGGCAGCAATATAGTGCGCTGCCAACCCACAGCTCTCTGCGTCCTCTCCCAACAGGATGGGTAGCCTATTCTCATCAGAGAGGTCTTTGAAACCTTGAATAAGGGTTTCAAATTTGGGGAAATGACACTCTCTAATTGTTTTATATTTTTGACATTTTGTCAGGAAATGCAGCTCTGTCTCAGGTTCTGCTGTTGTGCAGTGGTTGCACAGCCTTTCCTCTACAGGGAGCCAGGTTTTCCTGTGTCTACCCTTCTCAATGGCAAGGCTGTGCTCATTGAGCCTGTACTTTGTCAAGGTTTTTCTAAGGTTTTGATCAGTAACCATGGTCAAATAGTTAGCCACGGTGTACTGTCGATTTAGGGCCAGATAGCACTGCATTTTGCTATGTGCTTGTGTTTCTCTATCTCTCTGTCTCTCTGTCTCTCTGTGTCTCCATCTCTTTCTCTACTCTGTCTCTTTTAATCTATCTGCTTGTCCCTCTGTCTCTGTATCAGCAAGTGTGTCCATGTCTCTATCGCTACAGAGGTGGGTGGGAATGGTTTTGTGGGAGAGGGGGTGGGGGTGTCACCCCAGCCAGTTATGACCCAGTGACCCACCTGGGCCATTGGAGGGTCCCTGAGGGGGGTGTCTGGGTATGGGGGGTGTCAGACTACATTTCATGTTCACTCCACACTGCCAGAGGGGGCATGTTACTTGATAAACTCTGCACAGTGAGAGGAACAAGTGTTTGAGAGTGTGTAGATCTTTGGCGTGTGTAAGACCGTCTTTTGAAGTGTGTGGTTCCTACTCATGTGTGTGTGTGTGTGTGTGTGTGTATGTCAAAGAACATGTGAACAGGTCATCGATGAATCAATGTAAATGCATTGATTTGGAATTACCCCTAACAGTGTTTCATCGTGTGTGTGCGTGTGTGTGTGTCTCCTAGGAGTCCCAGCCAAGCGTAATGAGCTGTACTATGACTGCTGTAAGGAGCCCTACCCTGACGTCACCTTCACGGTCACCATGCGAAGACGAACCCTCTACTACGGTCTCAACCTTCTCATCCCCTGTGTCCTCATCTCTGGCCTGGCCCTGCTGGTCTTCCTGCTGCCCGCCGACTCTGGAGAGAAGATCTCCCTGGGTAAGGAAGGAACGCTGGGAGCCGTCTTGGAAAGTCCGTCCATTATGGAATTGTATCCATACCAACCGTCTGCCAGGTGTATTATTTGGGTTGATTGATGGATGTCTTGGGATGATGGGTTATCTTCCTGCTGTGTTCAGATGGGAACGTCTGAACACACATTCTGGAATCCTCTCCTTCCTGAAATTCTGTCAGGGATATTAGGCTTGATTAATAGATATCAAAGGGGGAGCAGTTAACTGTAATCGCTTCCAATTGGTAACTTGCCTCGGACATGTCAGAGAAACCACCAGTGTAACAAATTGGTTTAGCCAAGAGGTTATAACTGATCACTAGCGTAACGTATTCCAAGAATAATTTCAGATGACTCTCTCTCTCTCTCTCTCTCTCTCTCTCTCTCTCTCCAGGTATCACAGTCTTGCTCTCTCTAACAGTCTTCATGCTACTGGTTGCTGAGATCATGCCTGCCACCTCAGACTCTGTGCCTCTCATCGGTGGGTTCTGTGTGTGTGTGTGTGTGTGTGTGTGTGTGTGTGTGTGTGTGTGTGTGTGTGTGTGTGTGTGTGTGTGTGTGTGTGTGTGTGTGTGTGTGTGTGTGTGTGTGTGTGTGTGTATTCGGAAAGTATTCGGACCCCTTGACTTTTTCCACATTTCATTATAGTACAGCCTTATTCTAAAATTGATAATTATGTTTTACCCTCATCAATCTACACACAATACCCCATAATGACAAAGCGAAGTCAGGTTTTTAGACATTTTTGCAAATTTATAAAAATAATAAAAACAGAAATACCTAATTTACATAAGTATTCAGACCCTTTGCTATGAGACTCGAAATTGAGCTCAGGTGCATCCTGTTTACATTGATCATCCTTGAGATGTTTCTACAACTTGATTGGACCTGTGGTCAATTCAATTGATTGGACATGATTTGGAAAGGCACACACCTGTCTATGTAAGGTCCCACAGTTGACAGTATATGTCAGAGCAAAAACCAAGCCATGATGTCGAAGGAATTGTACGTAGAGCTCCAAGACAGAAGTGTGTCGATGCACAGACTTGGAGAAAGGTACCAAAAAAAGGTCCCCAAGAACCCAGTGGTTTCCATCATTCTTAAATGGAAGAATTTTGGAACCATCAAGACTCTTCCTAAAGCTGGCTGCCCAGCCAAACTGAGCAATCGGGGGAGAAGGGCCTAGGTCAGGGTGACCAAGAACCTGATGGTCACTCTGACAGAGCTCCAGAGTTCCTCTGTGGAGATGGGAGAACCTTTCAGAAGGACAACCATCTCTGCAGCACTCCACCAATCAGGCCTTTATGGTAGAGTGGCCAGACGGAAGACACTCCTCAGTAAATGGCACATGACAGCCGCTTGGAGTTTGCCAAAAGGTACCTAAAGGACTCTCAGACCATGAGGAACAAGATTCTCTAGTCTGATGAAACCAAGAATGAACTTGTTGGTCTGAATGCCAAGCGTCACGTCTGGAGAAAACCTGGCACCAACCTTACAGTGAAGCATGGTGGTGACAGCATCATGCTGTGGGGATGTTTTTCAGCGGCAGGGACTGGGAGACTAGTCAGGATCGAGGGAAAGATGAATGGAGCAAAGTACAGAGAGATCCTTGATGAAAACCTGCTCCTAGAACTGAAAATAGCTGTGCAGAGACGCTTTCCATCCAACCTGACAGAGCTTGAGAGGATCTGCAGAGAATAATGGGAGAAACTCCCCAAATACAGGTGTGCCAAGCGTGTAGCGTCATATCCAAGAAGACTCGAGGCTGTAATCGCTGCCGAAGGTGCTTCAACAAAGTACTCAGTAAAGGGTCTCAATACTTATGTAAATATTTTTATTTTTATTTTTTATAAATTAGCTAATATATCTCAAAAAACTATTTTTGCTTTGTCATTATGGGGTATAGTGTGCAGATTGATGGGGGAAAAAACGATTCAATCCATTTCAAAATGAGGCTGTGGAAAAAGTCAAGGGCTATGAATACCTTTCCGAATTCACTGTACATGTCTTTAATGTCAGTCTCAATACCCTGATGTCATGTTTGAGCAGGATGGTGTTGGAACAGGCTGACATTGAGGATGATACTGGCAACATTATTAGTGGGTCGTGACAAGCCAGGCTCCCTGTGAGGAGAGGAAGAAGAGCAGAGCAGAAGGCAGGATTGATAGATGGATGGATGGCGTGAGATGAGTAACCTTTAGTGGGTAATGTTCTGAGAGAGAGAAGTTTAAAGGCTTCCGCTGCTGTGATGAGACACTCATGATAGTGCTCACAAGTTCAGCCCATCACATCACTTTCATGGAGTGGAGGCCTGGGAGGAGTGTGTGTGTGTGTCTGTCTCTCATCTCAGTCTCTCGTCTCTTTCTCTCATCTCTCATCTCACTCTCTCTCGTCTCTCTCTCTTTTCTCTCTCTCTCATCTCATCTCTCTCTCGTCTCTCTCTCGTCTCTGTCTCTCGTCTCTCTCTCTCTCGTCTCTATCGTCTCTCTCGTATGTCTCTTTCGTCTCTCTCACGTCTCTCGTCTCTCTCTCTGTCTCTGCTTCATCTAATTTTCATGTGTGTGTGTGTGTGTACCTGTACACATGTGCAGTTTCTACGTATTATCCTGCAAAAATAGTAATACATTTTTTAATTATGTAAATATGTGGGTGTGTGCTTGTGTGTTAGCGCTGTTGAACTAGCAACATAAACTGTGTGTATGTGTGTGTCTCAGTTGAGTTAGCGCGGCTTTCACTGAGAAATGCTCCATTAGTTGTGTTCATTATGTATCAATACCGCTCTATCTATCTTTCTGTGTATGTGTGTGTGTGTGTGAACATGCTGACAGGCTCAGATGGGCATGGGCTGTGTAGAATTATAAGTGAAGGGCAGTGTTAGTCAGCACTATGTAGGGGCATCTCTGCACTTCCCACCTCCACTCTGCTGGATTACACCCTCTGGCAGTGCTCCTATCTGGTTTCTTCAACCAACTCTTCCTCCTAATTAGAATCCCACTCTTCTCCTGTCTCGACCTCCTCTTTCTCATACTTATCATCTTAATTTTTGTTCTACTTCAGTGTTTTCCTCCTCTTCCTCCTGCTCCTCCTCTTCACCATGCTCTTCCTCTGTCTTCTCAATTTCCTCCTCTTCTTCAGTACTCCTTCCTAGGGATTAACACGGGCAACCGGGATCCCGGGATGTGGTGCTAATGTTCTCCAATGTGGCAGTAATGCAATTCCACAAAATACACAACATGCGCAGCAGCAGATTAACGAAAAATAAAATAGCACATTATCCAAACAGGTTGTCGCATGGAAGCCTTTATCTAAAATAACCTGTGCCTCTGAGCTGTCACTGTGACCCTTCAAATTTGATAGGCCTATGAACAGTTCACTACATAGGTTTCTCCTGTCCTAAATCCTAGGCTATTTTCCTATCCATTCCCAATCCCACTGAAACCCTAAATCCTGACTCCTGTCTCACATGAAATTTCCTAACTCTATTCTGTAATCCATAGGTTGAATTATCAAAGCACATCTCTTGCCTATGCATGTCAAAATACCGCTGTAACATTTCCCGGGCTTGTCTGCGCTGTCTCGTACTTGGTGCCCATATGAGAGCTTCGGTAGAGAATGTGTGATCAGCAAACAGTATGAGGAGACTGCATTCACAGAGACTGCATTCACAGAGACTGCATTCACGGAGACTGCATTCAAGGAGACTGCATTCACAGAGACTGCATTCACAGAGACTGCATTCACAGAGACTGCATTCACGGAGACTGCATTCACGGAGACTGCATTCACGGAGACTGCATTCAAGGAGACTGCATTCACAGAGACTGCATTCACGGAGACTGCATTCACGGAGACTGCATTCACGGAGACTGCATTCAAGGAGACTGCATTCACGGAGACTGCATTCACGGAGACTGCATGCACGGTAGACGCTGCATATGTCGGCTCAATCGCAAATGACCTTTACATTTCTCAGTCGTGGAAAAAGTGCCCAATTGTCATACTTGAGTAAAAGTAAAGATACCTTAATAGAAAATGACTCAAGTAAAAGTGAAAGTCACCCAGTAAAATTCCTACTTGAGTAAAAGTCAAAAAGTATTTGGTTTTAAATATACTTAAGTATCAAAAGTAAAAGTAAAAGTATTAAATTCCTTATATTAAGCAAACCATACAACACCATTTTCTTGTTTTTTTATTTATTTATGGAGAGCCAGGGGCACGTTCCAACACTCAGACATCATTTACAAACTAAGCATGTGGGTTTAGTGAGTCCGCTAGATCAGAGGCAGTAGGGATGACCAGGGATGTTCTCTTGATAAGTGTGTGAATTAGACCATTTTCCTGTCCTGCTAAGCAATCAAAATGTAACAAGTACTTTTGGGTGTATGTAGGAAAAAGTACAGCATTTTCTTTAGGAATGTAGTGAAGTAAAAGTAAAAGTTTTCAAAAATATAAATAGTAAAGTAAAGTAGAGGTACCCCCAAAAACGACTTAAGTAGTACTTTCAAGTATTTTTACTTAAGTACTTCACACCACTAAGATTTATATCGCGGAATCTGTAATGCTTCAGCTTTACATAGAGCACCTAGTCCCCCTTTAAGATACCTTGATATTTAAAGTGCCCTGAGCGCGCTCTGTGTTCAGCCTACTGCTGAAATGCGCTGAATTAATTGAGGAACATGATTAATGCTCTGCATTTATGAACGGCCTGTTTCGCAATTCATAACAATGTCATTGGCGATAGTTACTTTATCATTACTAAATATCAGTTTCATTTGCTCTGAAATCTTTACATAGTGGCGCAGCCAAGCCGGCAATGTGGTGCAGCGCCCCTCTATTTGGGGAGAACCCTGGCACAGTGACCATATCATTTTAAAAAAATGCTTAGAATGGCCACTTCTGATTCTCAGGTATTTCCTGGGATACACGTGATGAATATGAATTATTCCCAGTATTGAAACTTGGTAGATTTTCTGGAAAATATGAATCCCTACTCCTTCCCAGCCTCCTCCTCATAAGCCGACCAGGGATCATCCGTACCCCTGATCGCACAGTGGGTCATGTGCCCTTTGCCCTGCTAGCCTCCTGCTAGCGTTTGTTCATGTCTGAAGAAGTTATAGGTTGTTTGCTAACAGAGAGAGGGAAGGGGTGTGTCTGGCCTGTGAGACAGTTACATAGCTGAGATATTTGGGAAAGAGCAGTGTTGAGTTAACGCTCGAGTGGAGTGGAGCTCCCTTCCCTCTCTCCCTTCTTCCCTTCCTTCCTTCAGTCCCTCCCCTGAGAGAATACATTCATGATGTGCTCTTAAGCTCGGCGGTGTTTGCCTCCACCCTCGGCGGTGTTTGCCCCCACCCTCGGCGGTGTTTTACCAAAATGTTATATTATCGCGCTGCTTGATTTTCCACTGATATACAAAGACACATTCAACTGAAACCACACTACAACTACGAAGACAAGACTCTGGCTGTGTCCTCATGGCAACCTATTCCCTCTTTAGTTTGCTGCTTATGAACAGACCCTGCCCAGTGCCATTTTGGATGCACCGTCTCTCCCTTCTGTTGGTCAGTGTCTGTGTGATGTATGATGTCAAGGTGTTAATGTTTGATCTGGTTGTGGTGTGTGTTTTGTAGCTCAGTACTTTGCCAGCACCATGATGATAGTGGGTCTGTCTGTAGTGGTGACTGTTCTGGTCCTGCAGTTTCATCACCATGACCCTCAGGGCGGAAAAATGCCCAGATGGGTGAGTCCCGCTCCCAATCTTCATCATATCCCTCATCATTCTTGTTGTTGTTATCATCGTCGTCTTCGTCCACATCGTCGTCATCATCGTCGTCTTCGTCCTCATCATTGTTGTCATCATCGTCATCATCATTGTTGTTATCATCGTCGTATTCGTTCTCATCATCGTCGTCATCATCGTCGTCTTCACCCTCATCGTTGCTGTCATCATCGTCGTCTTCATCCTCATTATTGTTGTCTTCATCGTTGTCATCAGCGTCGTCTTCACCCTCATCGTTGCTGTCATCATCGTCGTCTTCATCCTCATCGTTGCTGTCATCATCGTCGTCTTCATCCTCATTATTGTTGTCCTCATCGTTGTCATCATCGTCGTCTTCATCTTCATCATTGTTGTCGTCATCATCGTCGTCATCATCGTCGTCTTCGTCTCCATCATTGTTGTCGTCATCATCGTCGTCTTCATCCTCATCGTTGCTGTCATCATCGTCGTCTTCATCCTCATTATTGTTGTCATCATCGTTGTCATCATCGTCGTCTTCATCTTCATCATTGTTGTCATCATCATCGTTGTCTTCATCCTCATCGTTGCTGTCATCATCGTTGTCTTCGTCCTCATTATTGTCGTCTTCGTAATCAAATTGTTGTCATCATCATCGTCATCTTCATCCTCATCATTGTTGTCATCATCGTTGTCTTCGTCCACATCGTTGTCGTCATCATTGTTGTCATCATCGTTGTCGTCGTCGCCGCTGTCGTCGTCATCATTGTCATTCTCATTACTCATCAACCATCACACATTGTGTGTATATGTGTGTTACAGTCTCAACCCCCTCTCCCTCCCTCTCTCTCTCTCTCTAGGTCAGGGTAGTGCTGTTGAACTGGTGTGCTTGGTTCCTGCGTATGAAACAGCCGGGCGAGGAGCGTAAACCAGCAGGCTACAAGTACCGCCACACTCCACAGCACCACTCCAGCGCCAGCTCCATCGAGATGGGACCCATGGGCACCATGACGGGCCTCACCACGCCCCTCTCCCAGGCCCCCTGCGCCACATGCCCCACCGGCACCTCCAACGGCAGCATGAGCCTCTACTTCAGCTACCATGCCATGGAAAGCCCCCGGTGCCCCCCCTCCAGCGATTCAGGCGTTGCGTTGGGGGGGCGGGCCCAAGGGACCCCCTGCGGGGAGGCTGAGCCCCCAGGGGGAGGTGCTGGAGGAGGAGGAAGGGGGTTGATCTTTACTCCTCCTCCGGAGGTCCTTCAGATCCTGGAGGAGGTGTCGTATATTGCCCAGCGCTTCAGGGACCAGGATGAGGAAGTGGCGATCTGCAGCGAGTGGAAGTTTGCTGCTGCCGTGGTGGACAGACTGTGTCTGGTGGCCTTCACTCTCTTCTCCATCGTCGGCACCTTCACCATTCTCATGTCTGCTCCCAACTTCTTAGAGGCCGTCACCAAGGACTATTTAAAGAAATAGTGTCAATATGTTCAACCATATATGCCAGTTTCCCGGACACAGATTAAGCCTAGGCCCGGACTAAGAACCACTTAGCATGCTTTTTAGTACACGACTAGGCTTTCTCTGTGTATGGGAAACCAACCTTATGTTCTATCCAGATTACTCTGGAGTATATTTGAGAAAAATTGATTTCATGTAAATAGATGTATACTATAGATGTATCAATGCAAGGGTTGTCCATAGTCCCTTTCCTCTCCTTAGATCCAGCTTAACTGAGGTTGTTCCTGTGTGTTGCCTTGCCATCCAGATATCTCATTATAATATCAACTCGCCGTTTGAACTTTTGGATTCCTGGACCTCCAATCCACGACCTTTAGAACTTTGAACACTCTTGGACGTTCTGGACTGTTGTCAGCATTATGTAGTGTGGTTAAGGTAACTGTCTATATACAGAGATGTTTCACTGTGACTTTATGAGCTTCTTATTGTTTTTCGACTGTTTTACTTTCACTATATTGTAAGTTTGTATGTACACACCGTTTACTTTTTGATGGTCGAAGCTAAATAGCATCTAACTCTGTCACGGTTGTAGAAGTGATGTGTTCTCTTGGTCCCAGTTGACATTGTTGTCACGGTAGTAACTGCTTGACGTTGACGGTGCCACTGTGAAAACCTGGAATGATTCATAGACAGAATAGTGACATCGTCATGTAAGACTCACCTGCACATTAGAAGAGGAATCAGCCTGCAACAACCTGAAACAACAAGAGCTATTGAAACAAGCAACTGGACAAGTGGATACTGAAGATCTGCACTGGCTGCTAGCCTGAAACAACTCCTGCTGAGACTGGGCCTGTGCTAATATGGACACGTAATCCCACCATATATTGGAGAATTACTGTAGATCCATTATTGATCCATTATCCATCTGTTATTATTAGTAGGTGTAATCAGTTTATATGACATAAATGTATCTGTGCTGCATATAGGGGAATGGATATGGTGGTGTTACATTAACATGGAGGATCTCTGTGTCTGCCTGTTGTGATGATCTCTAACCTAAATGTAAAGGTTAAATGGAGAACACAACAACCTCAGGGAGGTTATTATGACTAAAGATCAAGATATTCTTCCTGTTGATATTGATTGAAACATAATGTGGTTTTACTAATTAGGCATAAAGACCATGGTATATGGAAGCCCTCAGGCCAGACAGTCGATACTGTAAGTAACTGAACTAAACTGCCTGTCATGTTAGAGAGTTAGTCCGTGAGTTAGTCCGTGCATCTACGTTTTTCTATGAATTATCATTGTTACTGTATACTGAACATACCCCCCCAACCCACAGTCAGAGTCCTCCTCTGTTGTAGCTGTTGTCGTCACACTGCTGTCCTCTTCTTCCTGTGATTTTTTTGCTCTTACCTAATAAATATCCCATATAGCCTAAGATAAGATCAACCTGGACTATTCATATGGAAATTAATTTGATAGGACATGGGCTGACTGGGTGTATATGGGCTGACTAGGTGGACATGGGCTGACTGGGTGTATATGGGCTGACTGGGTGTATATGGGCTGACTGGGTGAATATGGGCTGACTAGGTGGATATGGGCTGACTGGGTGTATATGGGCTGACTGGGTGTATATGGGCTGACTGGGTGTATATGGGCTGACTAGGTGGACATGGGCTGACTGGGTGTATATGGGCTGACTGGGTGTATATGGGCTGACTGGGTGTATATGGGCTGACTGGATGATTATGGGCTGACTAGGTGGATATGGGCTGACTGGGTGTATATGGGCTGACTGGGTGTATATGGGCTGACTGGATGTATATCGGCTGACTGGGTGTATATGGGCTGACTGGGTGAATATGGGCTGACTGGGTGTATATGGGCTGACTAGGTGTATATGTGCTGACTGGATGATTATGGGCTGACTAGGTGGATATGGGCTGACTGGGTGTATATGGGCTGACTGGGTGTATATGGGCTGACTGGGTGTATATGGGCTGACTAGGTGGACATGGGCTGACTGGGTGTATATGGGCTGACTGGGTGTATATGGGCTGACTGGGTGTATATGGGCTGACTGGGTGTATATGGGCTGACTGGGTGTATATGGGCTGACTGGATGTATATGGGCTGACTGGATGATTATGGGCTGACTGGATGATTATGGGCTGACTGGGTGTATATGGGCTGACTGGATGTATATGGGCTGACTGGATGTATATGGGCTGACTAGGTGGATATGGGCTGACTGGGTGTATATGGGCTGACTGGGTGTATATGGGCTGACTGGATGTATATGGGCTGACTGGGTGTATATCAATTCAATCAATCAATTTTATTTTATATAGCCCTTCGTACATCAGATAATATCTCGAAGTGCTGTACAGAAACCCAGCCTAAAACCCCAAACAGCTAGAATGCAGGTGTAGAAGCACGGTGGCTAGGAAAAACTCCCTAGAAAGGCCAAAACCTAGGAAGAAACCTAGAGAGGAACCAGGCTATGAGGGGTGGCCAGTCCTCTTCTGGCTGTGCCGGGTGGAGATTATAACAGAACTATGCCAAGATGTTCAAAAATGTTCATAAGTGACAAGCATGGTCAAATAATAATCATGAATAATTTTCAGTTGGCTTTTCATAGCTGATCATTAAGAGTTGAAAAACAACAGGTCTGGGACAGGTGGCGGTTCCATAACCGCAGGCAGAACAGCTGAAACTGGAATAGCAGCAAGGCCAGGCGGACTGGGGACAGCAAGGAGTCACCACGGGCGGCAGTCCCGACGCATGGTCCTAGGGCCCAGGTCCTCCGAGAGAAAGAAAGAGAGAAGGAGAAAATTAGAGAGAGCCAAGATTTTCAAAATGTTCATAAATGACAAGCATGGTCAAATAATAATCAGGAATAAATCTCAGTTGGCTTTTCATAGCCGATCATTAAGAGTTGAAAACAGCAGGTCTGGGACAGGTAGGGGTTCCATAACCACAGGCAGAAGAGTTGAAACTGGAATAGCAGCAAGGCCAGGCGGACTGGGGGCAGCAAGGAGTCACCACGGCCGGTAGTCCCGACGTATGGTCCTAGGGCTCAGGTCCTCCGAGAGAAAGAGAGAAGGAGAAAATTAGAGAAAGCCAAGATTTTCAAAATGTTCATAAATGACAAGCATGGTCAAATAATAATCAGGAATAAATCTCAGTTGGCTTTTCATAGCCGATCATTAAGAGTTGAAAACAGCAGGTCTGGGACAGGTAGGGGTTCCATAACCACAGGCAGAAGAGTTGAAACTGGAATAGCAGCAAGGCCAGGCGGACTGGGGGCAGCAAGGAGTCACCACGGCCGGTAGTCCCGACGTATGGTCCTAGGGCTCAGGTCCTCCGAGAGAAAGAGAGAAGGAGAAAATTAGAGAGAGCCAAGATTTTCAAAATGTTCATAAATGACAAGCATGGTGAAATAATAATCAGGAATAAATCTCAGTTGGCTTTTCATAGCCGATCATTAAGAGTTGAAAAAAGCAGGTCTGGGACAGGTAGGGGTTTCGTAACCGCAGGCAGAAACAGTTGAAACTGGAATAGCAGCAAGGCCGGGCGGACTGGGGACAGCAAGGTGTCAGCATGCCCGGTAGTCCTGACGTATGGTCCTAGGGCTCAGGTTCTCAGAGAGAAAGAGAGAACGAGAGAATTAGAGAGAGCATACTTAAATTCACACAGGACACTGGATAAGACAGGAGAAGTATTCCAGGTATAACCAACTGACCCTAGCCCCCCGACACATAAACTACTGCAGCATAAATACTGGAGGCTGAGACAGGAGCGGTCAGGAGACACTGTGGCCCCATCCGAAGAAACCCCCGGACAGGGCCAAACAGGAAGGATGGGCTGACTGGGTGTATATGGGCTGACTAGGTGGACATGGGCTGACTGGGTGTATATGGGCTGACAGGGTGAATATGGGCTGACTAGGTGTATATGGGCTGACAGGGTGTATATGGGCTGAAAGGGTGAATATGGGCTGACTGGGTGTATATGGGCTGACTAGGTGGACATGGGCTGACTGGGTGTTTATGGGCTGACAGGGTGGATATGGGCTGACAGGGTGTATATGGGCTGACAGGGTGTATATGGGCTGACTAGGTGGATATGGGCTGACAGGGTGTTTATGGGCTGACAGGGTGTATATGGGCTGACAGGGTGTATATGGGCTGACTAGGTGGATATGGGCTGACTGGGTGAATATGGGCTGACTAGGTGGATATGGGCTGACAGGGTGTATATGGGCTGACAGGGTGTATATGGGCTGACTAGGTGGATATGGGCTGACAGGGTGTTTATGGGCTGACTGGGTGAATATGGGCTGACTAGGTGGATATGGGCTGACAGGGTGTATATGGGCTGACAGGGTGAATATGGGCTGACTAGGTGGATATGGGCTGACAGGGTGTTTATGGGCTGACTGGGTGAATATGGGCTGACTAGGTGGACATGGGCTGACTGGGTGTTTATGGGCTGACAGGGTGGATATGGGCTGACAGGGTGTATATGGGCTGACAGGGTGTATATGGGCTGACTAGGTGGATATGGGCTGACAGGGTGTTTATGGGCTGACTGGGTGAATATGGGCTGACTAGGTGGATATGGGCTGACAGGGTGTATATGGGCTGACAGGGTGTATATGGGCTGACTGGGTGAATATGGGCTGACTGGGTGTTTATGGGCTGACTGGGTGAATATGAGCTGACTGGGTGTATATGGGCTGACTAGGTGTATATGGGCTGACTGGGTGTTTATGGGCTGACTAGGTGGATATGGGCTGACTGGGTGTTTATGGGCTGACTAGGTGGATATGGGCTGACTGGGTGGATATGGGCTGACTGGGTGGATATGGGCTGACTGGGTGTATATGGGCTGACTAGGTGTTTATGGGCTGACAGGGTGGATATGGGCTGACAGGGTGGATATGGGCTGACAGGGTGTATATGGGCTGACTAGGTGGATATGGGCTGACTAGGTGTTTATGGGCTGACAGGGTGGATATGGGCTGACAGGGTGGATATGGGCTGACAGGGTGTATATGGGCTGACTGGGTGTATATTGGCTGACTGGGTGGATATGGGCTGACTAGGTGTTTATGGGCTGACAGGGTGTATATGGGCTGACTAGGTGGATATGGGCTGACAGGGTGTTTATGGGCTGACTGGGTGAATATGGGCTGACTGGGTGTATATGGGCTGACTGGGTGGATATGGGCTGACTGGGTGGATATGGACTGAGCAAATTTCAATTTACAAAAAAAAAATGGCGTTTTCGTCTTTTGAGCTTCTAGTCATGAAATCTATGCAGCCTACTCAATCACTTTTTATAGCTACTGTTTACAGGCCTCCTGGGCCATATACAGCGTTCCTCTCTGAGTTTCCTGAATTCCTATCAGACCTTGTAGTCATAGCAGATCATATTCTAATTTTTGGTGATTTTAATATTCACATGGAGAAGTCCACAGACCCACTCCAAAAGTATTTCGGAGCCATCATCGACTCAGTGGGTTTTGTCCAACATGTCTCTGGACCTACTCACTGCCACAGTCATACTCTGGACCTAGTTTTGTCCCATGGAATAAATGTTGTAGATCTTAATGTTTTTCCACATAATCCTGGACTATCGGACCACCATTTTATTACGTTTGCAATCGCAACAAATAATCTGCTCAGACCCCAACCAAGGAGCATCAAAAGTCGTGCTATAAATTCTCAGACAACACAAAAATTCCTTGATGCCCTTCCAGACTCATTCTGCCTACCCAAGGACGTCAGAGGACAAAAATCAGTTAACCACTTTACTGAGGAACTCAATTTAACCTTGCGCAATACCCTAGATGCAGTTGCACCCCTAAAAACGAAAAACATTTGTCATAAGAAACTAGCTCCCTGGTATACAGAAAATACCCGAGCTTTGAAGCAAGCTTCCAGGAAATTGGAACGGAAATGGCGCCACACAAAACTGGAAGTCTTCCGACTAGCTTGGAAAGACAGTACCGTGCAGTACCGAAGAGCCCTCACTGCTGCTCGATCATCCTACTTTTCCAACTTAATCGAGGAAAATAAGAACAATCCAAAATTTCTTTTTGATACTGTTGCAAAGCTAACTAAAAAGCATCATTCCCCAAGAGAGGATGGCTTTCACTTCAGCAGTAATAAATTCATGAACTTCTTTGAGGAAAAGATCATGACCATTAGAAAGCAAATTACGGACTCCTCTTTGAATCTGCGTATTCCTCCAGGGCTTAGCTGTCCTGGATCTGCACAGCTCTGCGAGGGCCTGGGATCGGGAGAGACACTTAAGTGTTTTAGTACTATATCTCTTGACACAATGATGAAAATAATCATGGCCTCTAAACCTTCAAGCTGCATACTGGATCCTATTCCTACTAAACTGCTGAAGGAGCTGCTTCCTGTGCTTGGCCCTCCTATGTTGAACATAATAAACAGCTCTCTATCCACCGGATGTGTACCAAACTCACTAAAAGTGGCAGTGATAAAGCCTCTCTTGAAAAAGCCAAACCTTGACCCGGAAAATATAAAAAACTATCGGCCTATATCGAATCTTCCATTCCTCTCAAAAATTTTAGAAAAAGCTGTTGCGCAGCAACTCACTGCCTTTCTGAAGACAAACAATGTATACGAAATGCTTCAGTCTGGTTTTAGACCCCATCATAGCACTGAGACTGCACTTGTGAAGGTGGTAAATGACCTTTTAATGGCGTCAGACCGCCGAGGCTCTGCATCTGTCCTCGTGCTACTAGACCTTAGTGCTGCCTTTGACACCATCGATCACCACATTCTTTTGGAGAGACTGGAAACCCAAATTGGTCTACACGGACAAGTTCTGGCCTGGTTTAGATCTTACCTGTCGGAAAGATATCAGTTTGTCTCTGTGAATGGTCTGTCCTCTGACAAATCAACTGTACATTTCGGTGTTCCTCAAGGTTCCGTTTTAGGACCACTATTGTTTTCACTATATATTTTACCTCTTGGGGATGTTATTCGAAAACATAATGTTAACTTTCACTGCTATGCGGATGACACACAGCTGTACATTTCAATGAAACATGGTGAAGCCCCAAAATTGCCCTCGCTAGAAGCCTGTGTTTCAGACATAAGGAAGTGGATGGCTGAAAACTTTCTACTTTTAAACTCGGACAAAACAGAGATGCTTGTTCTAGGTCCCAAGAAACAAAGAGATCTTCTGTTAAATCTGACAATTCATCTTGATGGTTGTAAAGTCGTCTCAAATAAAACTGTGAAGGACCTCGGCGTTACTCTTGACCCTGATCTCTCTTTTGATGAACATATCAAGACTGTTTCAAGGACAGCTTTTTTCCATCTACGTAACATTGCAAAAATCAGAAATTTTCTGTCCAAAAATGATGCAGAAAAATTAATCCATGCATTTGTTACTTCTAGGTTAGACTACTGCAATGCTCTACTTTCCGGCTACCCGGATAAAGCACTAAATAAACTTCAGTTAGTGCTAAATACGGCTGCTAGAATCCTGACTAGAACCAAGAAATTTGGTTTATATTACTCCAGTGCTAGCTTCCCTACACTGGCTTCCTGTTAAGGCAAGGGCTGATTTCAAGGTTTTACTGTTAACCTATAAAGCGTTACATGGGCTTGCTCCTACCTATCTTTCCGAGTTGGTCCTGCCGTACATACCTACACGTACGCTACGGTCACAAGACGCAGGCCTCCTAATTGTCCCTAAAATTTCTAAGCAAACAGCTGGAGGCAGGGCTTTCTCCTATAGATCTCCATTTTTATGGAACAGTCTGCCTACCCATGTGAGAGACGCAGACTCGGTCTCAACCTTTAAGTCTTTACTGAAGACTTATCTCTTCAGTAGGTCATATGATTGAGTGTAGTCTGGCCCAGGAGTGTGAAGGTGAACGGAAAGGCTCTGGAGCAACGAACCGCCCTTGCTGTCTCTCCAGGGCCGGTTCCCCTCTCTCCACTGGGATTCTCTGCCTCTAACCCTGTTACTGGGGCTGAGTCACTGGCTTGCTGGTGCTCTTTCATGCCGTCCCTAGGAGGGGTGCGTCACTTGAGTGGGTTGAGTTACTGACGTGAACTTCCTGTCTGGGTTGGCGCCCCCCCTTGGTTGTGCTGTGGTGGAGACCTTTGTGGGCTATACTCGGCCTTGTCTCAGGATTGTAAGTTGGTGGTTGAGGATATCCCTCTAGTGGTGTGGGGGCTGTGCTTTGGCAGAGTGGGTGGGGTTATATCCTTCCTATTTGGCCCTGTCCGGGGGTTTCTTCGGATGGGGCCACAGTGTCTCCTGACCGCTCCTGTCTCAGCCTCCAGTATTTATGCTGCAGTAGTTTATGTGTCGGGGGGCTAGGGTCAGTTGGTTATACCTGGAGTACTTCTCCTGTCTTATCCAGTGTCCTGTGTGAATTTAAGTATGCTCTCTCTAATTCTCTCGTTCTCTCTTTCTCTCTGAGAACCTGAGCCCTAGGACCATACGTCAGGACTACCGGGCATGCTGACACCTTGCTGTCCCCAGTCCGCCCGGCCTTGCTGCTATTCCAGTTTCAACTGTTTCTGCCTGCGGTTACGAAACCCCTACCTGTCCCAGACCTGCTGTTTTCAACTCTTAATGATCGGCTATGAAAAGCCAACTGAGATTTATTCCTGATTATTATTTCACCATGCTTGTCATTTATGAACATTTTGAAAATCTTGGCTCTCTCTAATTTTCTCCTTCTCTCTTTCTCTCGGAGGACCTGAGCCCTAGGACCATACGTCGGGACTACCGGCTGTGGTGACTCCTTGCTGCCCCCAGTCCGCCTGGCCTTGCTGCTATTCCAGTTTCAACTCTTCTGCCTGCGGTTATGGAACCCCTACCTGTCCCAGACCTGCTGTTTTCAACTCTTAATGATCGGCTATGAAAAGCCAACTGAGATTTATTCCTGATTATTATTTGACCATGCTTGTCATTTATGAACATTTTTGAACATCTTGGCATAGTTCTGTTATAATCTCCACCCGGCACAGCCAGAAGAGGACTGGCCACCCCTCATAGCCTGGTTCCTCTCTAGGTTTCTTCCTAGGTTTTGGCCTTTCTAGGGAGTTTTTCCTAGCCACCGTGCTTCTACACCTGCATTCTAGCTGTTTGGGGTTTTAGGCTGGGTTTCTGTACAGCACTTCGAGATATTATCTGATGTACGAAGGGCTATATAAAATAAAATTGATTGATTGATTGATTGACTGGGTGAATATGGGCTGACTAGGTGGATATGGGCTGACTGGGTGGATATGGGCTGACTGGGTGTATATGGACTGACTAGGTGGATATGGGCTGACTGGGTGTTTATGGGCTGACTGGGTGTATATGGGCTGACTGGGTGTATATGGGCTGACTGGGTGTATATGGACTGACTAGGTGTTTATGGGCTGACTGGGTGTTTATGGGCTGACTGGGTGTATATGGACTGACTAGGTGTTTATGGGCTGACTGGGTGTTTATGGGCTGACTGGGTGTATATGGGCTGACTGGGTGTTTATGGGCTGACTGGGTGTATATGGGCTGACTGGGTGCTGACTGGGTGCTGACTGGATGTATATGGGCTGACTGGGTATATATGGGCTGACTGGGTGTATATGGGCTGACTGGGTGTATATGGGCTGACTGGGTGTATATGGACTGACTGGGTGTATATTGGCTGACTGGGTGTTTATGGGCTGACTGGGTGTATATGGACTGACTGGGTGTTTATGGGCTGACTGGGTGTTTATGGGCTGACTGGGTGTATATGGGCTGACTCGGTGTATATGGGCTGACTAGGTGTATATGGGCTGCCTGGGTGTATATGGGCTGACTGGGTGCTGACTGGATGTATATGGGCTGACTGGGTATATATGGGCTGACTGGGTGTATATGGGCTGACTGGGTGTATATGGACTGACTGGGTGTATATGGGCTGACTGGGTGCTGACTGGATGTATATGGGCTGACTGGGTATATATGGGCTGACTGGGTGTATATGGGCTGACTGGGTGTATATGGGCTGACTGGGTGTATATGGACTGACTGGGTGTATATTGGCTGACTGGGTGTTTATGGGCTGACTGGGTGTATATGGACTGACTGGGTGTTTATGGGCTGACTGGGTGTTTATGGGCTGACTGGGTGTATATGGGCTGACTCGGTGTATATGGGCTGACTAGGTGTATATGGGCTGCCTGGGTGTATATGGGCTGACTGGGTGTATATGGGCTGACTGGGTGTATATGGGCTGACTGGGTGTATATGGGCTGACTGGGTGTATATGGGCTGACTGGGTGTATATAGACTGACTGGGTGTATATGGGCTGACTGGGTGTTTATGGGCTGACTGGGTGTATATGGGCTGACTGGGTGTATATGGGCTGACTGGGTGTTTATGGGCTGACTGGGTGTATATGGACTGACTGGGTGTTTATGGGCTGACTGGGTGTTTATGGGCTGACTGGGTGTTTATGGGCTGACTGGGTGTTTATGGGCTGACTGGCTGTATATGGGCTGACTGGGTGTATATGGGCTGACTGGGTGTTTATGGGCTGACTGGGTGTTTATGGGCTGACTGAGTGTATATGGGCTGAGTGGGTGTATATGGGCTGACTTGGTGTATATGGGCTGACTGGGTGTATATGGGCTGACTGGGTGTTTATGGGCTGACTGGGTGTTTATGGGCTGACTGGGTGTTTATGGGCTGACTGGGTGTATATGGGCTGACAGGGTGAATATGGGCTGACTGGGTGTATATGGGCTGACTGGGTGTTTATGGGCTGACTGGGTGTTTATGGGCTGACTGGGTGTTTATGGGCTGACTGGGTGTTTATGGGCTGACTGGGTGTTTATGGGCTGACTGGGTGTTTATGGGCTGACTGGGTGTTTATGGGCTGACTGGGTGTTTATGGGCTGACTGGGTGTTTATGGGCTGACTGAGTGTATATGGGCTGAGTGGGTGTTTTTATATGGGATGACTGGGTGTTTTAATATGGGCTGACTGTGTGTATATGGGCTGACTGAGTGTATATGGGCTGAGTGGGTGTTTATGGGCTGAGTGGGTGTATATGGTCTGACTGAGTGTCTATGGGCTGAGTGGGTGTATATGGGGGTGAGTTAGATTACTGTTTTAGGTCCCAGAGAATTGGGATGAAATAAGTATTTTGTCAGTGATCTTGGTATCTCACAGGTTTGTTCATTGATATTTTATCATTCAACCCCCATTCAAGGCTTATAGCCAGGAAAGAGATAAAGAGATAAGAAATGCTGGTCTGTTAAAACTCTTAGTGAGGGGAAATATTAGCCACAAGGTGTTTGTGTTTATTTTAGAAGAAACGCTCAGGGCAGAGTGCCTGTCTGTTTTTAGAATTAGTTTTTAGCACTCTGAATTTCTCATCATGAGGTCGCTGCAGACGATTGGAATGTGCTTACTGCCATTATTAAGAGGGGACATGGAGCTTGGTAACGGGAGGGGTTTAGCTGACATCTGACCTGGCTGCACCCCAACCCCGTAAGCAGAAGGGACCCAAAGGTTACTTCTTAGACCACTGAAATAATATATGTCCAAGGGCTCTCTACATTGTACTCTGGCTGCTAGCTGACCATCCGTGAGTCTTGCAACACGTTCACCAATACCAATACTTCTGTTGCACTTAGTTCTGCTGATCCATCTTCAAGATAAATATAATATTTAAGCAAAATGGTAAGGGTGAGATGTTCTTTGGCTGAGACAGTGAAAGGGGTAAAGAGAGAGAGGATGGTGGGAAAGAGGGACTATGTGGAAGGCAGTATATGAGTTCAGAGTCCATAACGTGACACAGCTTCTTCACAAGAGAGGGGGAAGATAGAACGAGTGAGAAGCGATGACAAGTTGAACATGCATTGTAAGTTTACCCCCTGGGGTTGCGGCCCGTCTTTGTGTTGTTGGTGTGAATGTCAGCCTTCAGGGTGCTTCTGAGGGCACAATAGCCCAACGAGCACTGGGACATCTACGCACGTGGGGCTCTCCTCTCTAGAGTTGCTGGCTTCTACCATCTACACTGTCCCTCTGATTAATTACTACAGCATCAGAGTGGAAGGCGAGAGCATGAACATGAGAGGGAGGGAGGGAGGGCGTAATTGTTCCACTTGAAATGCAAGGCCTCACTGCTCAGATCTCGAAATGCACACTGAGTGAAGTCTATGGAGATGAAAACGTCCGCTTGAGATGTGTGAACCCTGTGGTCGCCTATGCCATGACTGTGCGGTTCATCAAAGCTCACGCAGTAACCCTATGATGGATCAGCACAACATTTCTCAGTATTATATATGCAACAACATCCGGATCCACTGTGCTTTTTCTGTCCGCTCTATTTCTATGACCTCTGACATCACCTTGGTTCTGTTCTACCTCTGTGCAACTCCAATCTGTTCTATTTGGCCCAGTTCTGTTAAAGTTAGGTTCTGCACTATTGGAGATATTCATGGACCTTTCAGGTTTTTGTCTATTGAAACCACTTAAATGGTTCAAAGCTTAGCAGCCCTCTAATGGTAATACCGTATAAATGCCGTATAAAGTAGCTTAGCGAGCTGAGAGGGCTTATCGATAGCCGAGAACTGAAAGACAATTTCAGCCATGGGCGTATACAGTATGTTTAGAGAAGTTGATGTGACTGTCCAGCAATTCTAGGCCCAGTCATTAGAGTGTATTATATGCCAAGCCTCTAAGTTTATAGGAAATACTCTGTGTATACTATAATATAATACTCTGGGGAGATAGCAAAAGAGAGAGAGGGGGGAGATGGGGAGAGGGGCAGAGAAAGAGAGAGCGATTGAGAAGGAGGGAATTTTGAGTAATAAAGAGTAATAAAGTAATAAAGAGTAATAAAGTAATAAAGAGTAATAAAGTAATAAAGAGTAATAAAGTAATAAAGAGTAATAGAGTAATAAAGGGCAGTTTTACTGATACGGATAATCGTAAAATTACAGATCATCTGATGAATATAAGACTTGGCGTGTGTGTGTGTGTGTGTGTGTGTGTGTGTGTGTGTGTGTGTGTGTGTGTGTGTGTGTGTGTGTGTGTGTGTGTGTGTGTGTGTGTGTGTGTGTGTGTGTGTGTGTGTGTGTGTGTGTGTCATAAGGTATGAGTGTGCAGACGCTTGTGTGTTTGTGTGAGTGCGTTTGTGTGTGTTTATTTCATTGTAATAATGGCCAATGCTTTTTGCTCAGAGACAGACAGCCTCCTTATTTGGGGTAATCCCTGTGTGTGACAGACAGACCTACCCCAGCCTCAGGGAGGGAGGGAGGGAGGGAGGGAGGGAGGGAGGGAGGGAGGGATAAAGAGAGTGTGAGAGCAGATGAGAGGGTGGAGCAGTCCAGGAACATTTGTGTGTGTGTGTGTGTATACCTCAGCCTATCTTTGATTACCTCAGCTCTCAGCAGAGGACTGCTTCCCACAGTAATAGTCATGAGCTACTGAACATTAATCCCCCCCCCCCCCCCCCCCCCCCCCCACACACACACACACACACACACACATACAAATAACTCACTCATCACCTAATTTCTAAGACAGAGAGAGAGAGAGAGAGAGAGAGAGAGAGAGAGAGAGAGAGAGAGAGAGAGAGAGCAATAATTCACAAAATGGGACGAACACCAAATTGAGACTGCATGCAGAATTCTGCAAAAATATCCTCATTGTACAACGTAAAACACCATATAATGCATGCTGAGCAGAATAAGGCCGATAACCGCTAATTATTATTATCCAAAAAAGTAACGTTAAATTCTACAACCGCCTAAAAGGAAGTATGATGCACTAAGGACAACACACACAGACACACAGACACACACGCACGCACGCACGCACGCACGCACGCACGCACGCACACACACACACACACACACACACACACACACACACACACACACAGCTCTGTAGATGAGGTAACTTTCAGTCAAACTGAGGTTCACTCAGGTTGAGCTACTCTATGAAGTTCTGATGCAGACACACAGATATGCCTACAGCTGGGGAGTGTGTGTGTGTTTGCGTGTATTTTTGTATTTTCCTGAGGGGAACTGTGTTACCTCTCTCCATACCTAATCTAGCAAACCTACATTTCCAAACACGTTTTCCTGTAAATATACCCAAAATGAGATTACTTTGGATTCCAAAAGGACATCTTACAGTTAAACCCCATGTCAATCTCTTACCATTCAGGCTAAATCCTGGATCCTGCAGAGAGATCCCCAAATAGATGAATCCAGCTCCGTGTTCCTGTGTACAGAGACAGGAGGGAGATTTGGACGGCTGTTGTATTTTGTTTTGTAAGAACAAAAGTGCTGGGTTGGCAGGTAGAAAAATGAAGATTGATGTGAATGAGAGAGGGAACGACAGGGGGGGGAGAAAGAGACAACTGCCGCAAACTCCCTCCATCACAACTCAGCGTACAAATTGCCCTGACCACTATACAAACATTATTATTTTTTATTATTATTATTTTAATTTTAATATTTGTACTTTTAACCTTTTTTCTCTCCCCAATTTCATGGTATCCAATTGGTAGTTACAGACTTGTCTCATCGCTGTAACTCCCGTACAGACTCAAGAGCCACGTGTCCTCCGAAACACGACCCAACCAAGCCGCACTGCTTTTTGACACAATGCCGGCTTAACCCGGAAGTCATCCACACCAATGTGTCGGAGGAAACACTGGCAACCGTGTCGGCATGCATGCGCCCGGCCTGGCACAGGAGTCGCTAGAGCGCAATGGGACAAGGACATCCCTGCCGGCCAAACCCTCCCCTAACCCGGACGACGCTGGGCCAATTGTGCGCCGTCATGTGTCTCCCGGTCGCAGCCGGCTGCGACAGAGCCTGGACTCGAACCAGGATCTCTAGTGGCACAGCTAGCAACTGCGATGCAGTGCCTTAGTCCACTGCGCCACTCGGGCGGCACCAAAACTAAGGTTGTCTGCAATATGCTGAAAACGCAACCGAATGACATGCAAATGATTTTGGCTAATTCTAGAACTGACGATGGAATTCTAATTCCTGCGTTGGAAAAAGTCTCCTTCGTATCAGATAAAAGAGCAAGTTCGATTGAAATTCCAATTATGGACATTTCATTTTTAAGAGTAGTTCATGTTTTTTTTTGTTACAAACTTTTTTAGTTTGTCATTTTTTGAGAAGGGTAGAGGTATAACATTTAAAATCATATTATTTCAGATACTGTATGTTCATTTGTTTAGTCATAAGACAAAGAGCACCATCAACAGTTTGGTCAAATTCTCTATGCAAGGAAAATAAATTTAAAAAAGGATCCTGCTCCTAAACCCATTTCCCTCCCTCCCCAACAGGAAACCATGCCCCCCCCCCCCCCCCTAGCCCCCCTCCTCCCGCATCTTCATCTAGCATTTCATGCTTGGAAATACAATTTAGAGTTTGGAACAGATAGACCGCCAATGTCTTTCCCTCTCTGTAAATGTGTTAATTTAATCCGGGATCTCTAACCTTTACATTTAAATTTTGAAAACGCACTGTGGATTTTATCCCAATATTCGGAAGAGAAGCCATTGAGCTCACAAAATTCAACCGAGGCAATATATTCATTTTCACAATAGATATTCTGCCAGTTAGAGCAACTGGGTAATTAGTACATCTACTGAGATTGAATTGAATTGATTTGAGCGTTCTGTTTAAGTTTTTGGAAATTGTTTTATCTAAAGAAGGAAATATATATTTCTAAATATGTAAAATGGGAAATTATTGGGATTCCATAAATAGGAATGGGGTCCCCTTTCGGGTTCTTGAGGGGGAGTAGGGCAGATTCGGTTAGATTTATTTTATAACTTGAGATGTAACCTGGGATTGACTTGCCTGCTACTTCTAGTTATTCTGAACGGAGCAGAGCAGGTATCGTCTGTTATTACTATGGCTGAGGGATTAGCATATGGTATTTTAATTATATTAATGAAATTGGAGCCAAGTCCCATCTGTCCCAAAACCGACTAAAGATATGACCATTCTAGTCCAGCAAAAGCTTTTTCTGCATTGAGAGATAGAACTGCCCAAGGAGCTTTTAGTTTCTGATGTAAGATACAGTATGTAATAGACGACGGGGGTTATCTGAGGATAATCGTTTTTTAACAAACCCGCTTTGGTCTGAAAATACTAATTTGGGTAAGTTTCGAGATGGGATGACAGAATTTTTGAAAATAGTTTTATATCTGTGTTTATCAAAAATAGGTGGCGAAAGTGGGAGCACTGTGTGGCATCCTTCGTGCTTGAAAGGATGCAGTATTTACATTCCTTCCAAATGAAGCTATGTGAACGGCAATGTTAGTCATTTAGAGTAATAGTCAACATAATTGGTTCAAAAATGTTAAACAGACCTCCGTCCCAATACCGTCCCAACCAGGTGATGCCCTTTTGAGTTCATGGAGAGAGATTTGGGCTCCCAGCAGATTCCTCAGTTAAGAGGAGTTCTTATATCTTTAAAGAAATAATTAAATCTATCTTGGTGTACAATTCTTTATAAAAACTGGAAAATCTTTGGTTGATTAGTCTGGATTCTGATAGTAATTCACCTGATTCAGATTCAGAGTGTTTAATTGTCACATGTACAGGATTCAGGTTCAAGCTTGTTAGCCAGTAGACGACTGGGTCGATTGGATTAACTCGATTGGATTGCAAATTATGCTCTCTGTCTTATCAATAGATTTAGTTCTGTCTTGACTTTGGAGAGAGTAGTTGCTATCTGGTCTGAACATTTGTTTTGTTGAGAACTAGGCTTGGTTGAGAACTAGGCTTGGGCAATATACCATATATAGCGTATACTGAGGTATTTGGAAAAGCCACGGAATGGTTTTTCAATACGGTCAATACAATTTATAAAGTTTTTCATTCAATTTGAATATTTTTTGCTACTTTTTAAGGTATTACCTGCAGTCAACTTGTGCAATCCCTTAGGAGATAAAGCAGATTGCGTTCTTCGCCACGTTATTTTAACTTACCGTAGTTCCCCAGAACAATTGAGCCAGTCACGGGTTTGTTTGTAAATAGCACAATGGAAGAGTCCATAGTGTTCTATATCTGTTGTGCGGCGCACTAGAGGTGATTAAGTTACACTGTAAGCAATTCACTACTAAATGTTTGCCATCAGACATCTTATAATGGCTTTCTGCCAGAAGACAAAGATCTCTGGATGAGTTATCCTCCGTTCTTCTCCCATCTGCTCCATGTATACATGCCGTTCTTCCTTCAGAAAAGCATGCATCACAACTTTGTTCATTTGCACAATGTCTTTTAATCCACATTTGCTTGTAAATTTCCACACTCCCCGAAAATGACATTAGCTACTAACTATGCTTTTATAACTTTAAGAGCTGGATTTGCCTGTCTTTGCAATTATTTCACGTTAGTTTTCACTCATTAGTATTTAGCTAACAGCATCTAGGTGATTTCTCTGTTAGTTTGTGCTAAATGTGTTAGCATTCCGCTACTAGAGGCCCAATGTGCTTCATCAAACTGGTTGCTTGATGAACAAGCAGACAGTTTGTACAAATTGTTCTCTATTCTTTGTGTGTGATTGTGGAGCAGGTGTGTTTCTTGGAGCATTTCTATATCAATATGATTTCTTGCATGACTTTTAAGACAGCTGGAACATTTGATAGGACTTTTAAGGCCTTTCTAAAATGTAATTTTTCTAAAACATTTTTTTTCTAAAATGTAAAATGTAATTATACACTATATATGGTATATTGCCCAAGCCTAGTTCTCAACAAAACAAATGTTCAGACCAGATAGCAACTACTCTCTCCAAAGTCAAGACAGAACTAAATCTATTGATAAGACAGAGAGCATAATTTGCAATTTTTTCTAAAATGTTTTAGAAAGTTTTTTCTAAAATGTAATTATTATCTTTAATGTTGGTAAGCCCATGGATGTAAAATAAATACCAGGACCCACAGGGAATCCCACCCATTGGATCGCTCCCCACTCAGAATACCCTCTCTATAAAATGACATTGGAGGCGGCTATCAGGTTACAGGTATGACCCAGATGCAGACAGTGTCGAAGAAACAAACGTTTATTTCTAGTATAGGGGCAGGCAGACGACAGGTCAAAGGCAGGCAGAGGTCCGTAATCCAGAGAGGTGGGGCAGGCAGAACGGTCAAAACTGGGAAGGACTAGAAAACAGGAGCAAGAACAGACAGGAGCAGGTTGAACAAACGCTGGTAGGTTTCACAAAACAAAACAAATTGGCAACAGACAAACAGAGAACACAGTTATAAATACACAGGGGATAATGGGGAAGATGGGCGAAACCTGGAGGGGGGTGGAGACAAGCACAAAGACAGGTGAAACAGATCAGGGTGTGACAGCGGCTTATGATAGAGAAATGAACATTCAATTTTCTGGCAACAGCTCTGGTGGACATCAATCAAATTCAATCAAATGTATTTGTATAGCCCTTCTTACATCAGCTGATATCTCAAAGTGCTGTACAGAAACCCAGCCTAAAACCCCAAACAGCAAGCAATGCAGGTGTAGAAGCACGGTGGCTATGAAAACTCCCTAGAAAGGCCAAAACATATGGCAAAACCTAGAGAGGAACCAGGCTATGAGGGGTGGCCAGTCCTCTTCTGGCTGTGCCGGGTGGAGATTACAACAGAACATGGCCAAGATTTTCAAATGTTCATAAATGACCAGCATGGTCAAATAATAATCATCACAGTAGTTGTTGAGGGTGCAACAGGTCAGCACCTCAGGAGTAAATGTCAGTTGGCATTCCTTCAGTCAGCATGCCAATTGCACATAACTGTACATTGTAGAGTAGACTTTTGTTGTCCCCAGCACATAGTGCACCTGTGTAATTATCATGCTGTTTAATCAGCTTCTTGATATGCCACACCTGTCAGGTGGATGGATTATCTTGGCAAAGGAGAAATGCCCACTAACTGGGATGTAAAGAAATTTGTGCACAAAATTTGACAGAAATACATTTTTTTTTGTGCATATGGAACATTTCTGGGAAATTTTATTTCAGCTCATGAAACATGGGACCAACACGTTACATGTTGCGTTTATATGTTTGTTCAGTGTAATAGGGAATAGCTACAAATGTACAGTATATTGCCATATTTAGGCCAACTGGATTCAATGCGCTGTAGCCACACAAGAAAGCAGTCCCAGTACGTATGACACCTCCATATATTGTCCATTGTTCATTAATTGCTGTGGTGTCACCCCTGTGTAAATGTCCTGGACCATAGGCAATATAATTCAATATGGTAATAGTGTTCCTTGTACCCAAACATGAGGGGATGTCCTCATCATTGTCTAATGTTGAGGGCAGCATCATCGGTATAGGCTGCATGATTGTGCATGGATAGCATACCTGAATAATGAGCCAGTCTAGGGGTTCCATCTGTCGGCTTGTCCCCTTGTGTGTTGGGTTTGATGTGCTTCTCAAAGAAGTCCTGAGCTTCCTTGGCAGTGGAAAACGTGCGTGTTGTGTTCTGGAAGGTCAAGATAAGTTTTGCCGGGTGGATGAAGCCTCATCTCAGGTTTAGCTTGCGTAGCTGGGATCTCACCTCGCTCTAGGTCTCCCTCTGTTTTAACAGTTCAGCACTCAGGTCTGGGTAGATGCTGATCCTCTGCTGCAAGGCGTACAATTTGCCGCTTGATTTCAAAAAGCTGAAGAGTTGCAGAGTTGATCCATGCGGTGCGCAATGTTCATAAGCTGCATGGGACACAGCTTCTCCTGCCCAAACAGTTCATGGAAAATAATGCTCATGAAGGAAGTTGGGTTGCCAGTGTCAAGTCCTCCGAGCCGCACAATGATTTTAAAGTGATTCTGTTTCCTCTTTTAGGAGTTTGATTATCCCTTCCAACTTAGCTCGCACTGTTTAATGTTATATTTTAAGAATTTGAATGATTTGAGTAAGTACGATATCTGATGTTTGTATGGTGGGGTTCTGGTGAATATGTCATGGCTAGCTCCATCAGTGACTGATGACTTGTGATTGGCAGAGTAAACAAATTCTCTCCCCTCTTGCTCTTCTTTCCCACCACTGCTCTCATCCCAACATATCCCCCCCCCCCCCCCTCTCTCTCTCTCTCTCTCCGGGGGTGATTCTCCTCCATAGACAGACACTAACAAGCATCCTCCCTCCCACCCACCCTGCAAGGACACACACATTAAAAACCACCCAAGGTGCTGCAGGCTCAGCCCTGTGTGAGATGAGTGGACCATGCAGCCCCCCAGCCTCCCATTGCCCCAGTCCTCTCACCGTGACAGAGCATCACACTCCTCTCTCATCCCCTGACCTCCACACTAAGGACCCCCTCACAGCCCTCCCCCTCTGTCTCTCTTTTCTAGATCAGGTTTGTATGTGTGTGTGTGTGTGTGTGAATCACAGTCTGAAAAGCTGCTGTCTAGCCTCCAACAGAGCAGTCCTACACATACTGTGAGCAGAGAGAGACAGAGAGAGAGCAAGAAAAGGAAGAAGCTGTCAACTGTTGTGGATGTTTATTCGTATATTTCAATGTTTACCTATAAATCGTTTTTTATTTGTCTGAGACATGGATTTATGTGTGGTCTGAGGTCAACAGGTGAATTTGAATGTGTCTAGACAACAACATAACATTGGAATTTCCTGTCATTTAAACTTAAACTCAAATGTCATTGTGACCATATGAGGCATTGATTGTCAACAGCAATGGCTGCCACAGAAGTCTCCCATTCCAGAACATAATTACTGACCTACCGTCATACCATGGAGACGGCAGATGTATTTAAACTTATAAAGAGGAAGGTAAATGAAGACTTGATATGGGTGACGATAGAGAACCATGGGTGGGTAGGGACTCCTGCCATCCATCATGCCCACCCACAGTGTCTCATCTCTGGATACCCACGCAGGCCAAAATCCCTGACACCTCCCAGTGGACCGGCGGAGACTGTAATAGAGATTACATTACATACAACACATTATGAATGCTGAGATCAACTAAACAGCATAGGGAAATCCCATGTGCACAGGCATGACACATTATATGGGTGCATTTATGTTTGTGTGCACTTTGCGTCCATAGGGTCACGTAACATACCACTGTCACCGTAGTGTATATCTACGTATATGGAGTTGTGTTTGGTAGGCAAACCCAAATCCCTTGTGTTCAGATGAAAATGACACCCGGCCATAGTAGTAATCTGTGGTCTCCATAATGTTATATGGCCATACTTACTGTGTCGTTCACTGTGGCAGACAGTTGGCTTCAACAGCAGGAGCAGCACTCTCATAAAATGACATGGGCTTTACAGTTCCCATCTCTCGAAGAACAGCAGCCAGTACACAGACCATCTCTGGGAATTAAGGTAACTGTGAATGTGCAGTAAGATTATCCCTCTGGGACATTTTAAAAATCACTCCTGGGTGGAGTCCTCTTCTCTTCCTCTCCCAACAGTGTTAACCCCCAACTAAAACAGCTAACCTGGTACATGTGGCCTCATCTATGTTGTGTACCCTATGGGGATGCTATCTTAGACAGAAAACAGGTAGGCTTCTGTCATGTTCTCTGTTCCGCATGAAATTACCTACTGGTGCAAATGACCTGAATTGTTATTGCTCACAGACAAATCTGAGACTGCAGAATGTGTGCGTGTCTGTGTTCACAGGACAGAATGCTTGTTGGAACCCCTCTGGTTGTCAGCCCTGATATCTGTTAGAGGCTTGTCTCTGTCTATCTGCTTGGCTGCCTGCCTTCAGGGGTGGGTGGGACACAGCCTTACACACAGAAAAGAAAATAACACAAGCAAAAACTCCAAGATAACAGAGTTTAAAACCTTGCGACAGAATGGAGAGGGTTTATATTCTAAATTTTAGCGCCACGCTCTCTCAACCCCTCACTCCTCTCCTCACCGCCTCCCCAAAGACGGAACGTGTGGGAGTTATCCAAAGATACTAAAAGTTCTGTCCTTAAACGAAAAAGGCCCAGAGCGGCCTGAGTAGGCAGAAGAAAAGCACTCCGCAAAACCATAACTTATGTTCTAACTGAGGATAGCTCCGGTCTACTGGGTGTCTGCGGGTCCACACACTCACACAGAGAGGAAGAGGGAACATCCCAGAACTAGAACAAAATAAAACAGAACGTCAAAATCTGTTCAAAAGATCACTTACCTCCAGATTTCTCCCATTTTCTGTATTAAATTGATTTGTCTTATCCAGGTAAGACCTATTGAAATTGATGTTACATGGACCCCTGGTCAGAAGGAGGCAGCACAATCATCCCGACAAATCTACCATGACATGACCCACAAACTCACCCCTTCTCAAGGGAAGGGAACATTTTCAGTCGCTCCTGCCATGGAGGCAGTACTGATCTGCCGCTGTTGCTTGCTGTACGGTGGCTGTCAGACAGACTCACTGAAGAGGGTAAGTGATCTGTGTCTGCGGTGCATGCTGATAGCCTGATCTCCTCTTTCCTGTCCTCTCTCTGCCTCGTAAACAGTGGCCCCGTCGACATGTGTAATCTCCCAGTGGTTTTATCTTCCTCGAGAGAAGGAAGCGAATGAGGACAGTTAACGCCATGGTTCCTCTGTCTGTCGCCCCTCTCAACCTGAACCCCCTCTCACCCTGACCCCGGCCCCATGGATAAAGGTTATTGCTCAATCAACCACGTGTCGCCATGATGGCTGCATTGTTTTATACTGGCTGTCAATGGATGGAGAAACACATTAAATGAAGGGTTTCACTGCAGGCCTGGGCCAAACCTCTGCCCTGAGGGACGATAGTGTCTGTTTACGGTATGACTGACCCCATCCATCAGCATCCACACACTACATGTCTATGGTTATGAGTCTGATACTGTTTGTAATAAACTAAATTGAAGAGGAAATATAGGAGAGTTGGACAAATGGGAAATACTAAAGAGATCCATATATTTCATCATAAATCTGTATTAGTGAGATGTGTGTAGTAGCCTTGTCTCTTAAAAGAAAGATGAGGGTCAGTTTTGGCGCTGTGAACCAGAGGGATTTTTCATTTGGTACTATATAACTGGTATAATACATTTCCCTCCTGTCAAGTTGTTTGATCTCGAGTGATAGGACACATAGGATTGAGTTTTTAATAACAGTATTATGTATGGACCCCCTGTGGAGAACATTTTCAGTACAAACACTCTCTTGGGTGATTGGAGCTGGAAAGCACTCATGCAATAATACTCGCACATACACGCATACACACACTAGAGCCTCTTTGGTCTTTCCACACCCTAGGTAACTGGATGTGGCAGCCTGTGCAGATGACACAAAATTAAAAATAGTGTCTCTGAAAATAAACTAGGCCTCGAGCACACAGTACTGGACCACAGACAAGCACAGAGACTTGAATCGTCCCCGTAATTAATGAATAAATCTATCAAGGTATAGCTAAAATCCCAATGACCCATTCAAGATATAGAACTCTTTTTTAAATCATTCCCTCCCTACCTCCTATTGCCCCTCTCCTCCCTCCCGGTCCTTTCCGTGATAGCAGGTGTGTAAACACCCTTGGCTGGGCTGTGTCCTCATGACTGTGAGGTGGGCTAGTACAGACACACGTGTACTGTCTGATGTCATTGGGCTGGAGGAATATTACCTAACGGACGTGCGATGAGATTAAACACAAACAGCGAGCTTTACGGTGCAGTCCGGCTTCCTCTGCTCCCACGACATGCCTCACTGGCTGACAGGCCTGATGGGAGGAGACTGGCTTCTTCTATAGACCTTCTGATCAGACCGGACCATGCAGCCAGACCTCACCATACAACACCTCTGGTTCTCCTTTCCCTGGGACAATGCAGCAGTTGGACCCCAACAATTGTTACACTTTCATTAGTGAAATTGTTCAGATCTTCTAACAGATGAATTAGATAGGTCAATATAAAATATTCTGTCATTAAAAATGAAATTATTCATGGCGAATAGACAATCTTACATCCACTCAACTAAAAGAGAACCAGAACTGGAAGTCTCTTTTCAATGCGGTGATTTTTTTGTGTTCTGTTGATCAACTATAGAGGTAGACCTCCCTCTAGTGGTTTTATTACATACTACTGTGTATCGGAAAACGGTATGGCAAACCGAGAATGGGCGAGTGGGTGTGTCGAAAGGAGTGGGTATATGAAAGCGAATCAGCTAATTGGGCAGATTTGCTGACACTCAAGCACGTTTAGCGTGGCTGATTGGGTTGCACGACGAGTCGATAAGCCAGTAACCAGTGCGCTGGTGTAGTATCGGCCTGCCAGCCGACTTGCTTCCGACTAGGTCTTGTCGCCGGCGGTAGCTAACGTGTAAAAAAACATTTCAAGTGGGATGGCAGCCTACACAAGAAATTACTGATATTGATAACCATTTAGATGTCATCTTGATACATACAGTTGCTACTTAATGGGGAGGGCATGAACGGCAACACCGGGACACAGTGCCTTTCTCTCCCGCGTGACAAGCACTACTGTCCAGCAACGGCGCGGGAAGTATCAACAATACATAGTCGCCAATGTCAGAGTGATAGTCACAGTAAGCACAAGCATACAACGCGTCATAAATACTTGTAATCAAAAATAAACTATCGTCAGTTTTATAACTAAAAATGTACAATTATTTGTGTAAAACTAACAGTGCAATGTGACACTCAGAATCATCTGGTTAAAAAGCAGAAGTATAAACTCTTCTATGATTTCAGGGCTGTCCGCAAACAAACGTTTAAGGTGCATGCCGCCACCTACTGTGCTGGAGTGTGTAATCAATCATGGTCTGTCTAATTCTGTACTACTAACAAATACAATTTTACAAAGTAGATATTTTTTTACAATCAAATAATAAACCCCTACTAATAATAAATCCCTATACCCCACAAAATCCCTATACCCCACAAAAAATATAGAAATAACATCTCAAGCCCCAGTACTGTATCTGTATCATGCTGAAACACGCTGCACTATGTTCCCCCACAAAATGACAACACTTAACCTTCACGTTGCACCCACATTCACTGTAATCATGTTCCCCTCCACACTGGCACGTTTTTTCTTTCCTTTACACTGAACAGTTAGCTACATGTCCCATTCAATGACATTTCAAACACCACAATGAGGATGGGAAAAATTCTCTGACATTGAAACTAAGGAATCCTATCTGCACTTTTCCAGGCAAAACCTTCTCAAACTTCAGCAGCACTGATAAGCTTTCACTTCTTTGACCCTCTTTCTGACTGATCAACCTTTTGGCCTCAAACACTCTGCCTCCCTTCACATGTTCTTTAATATCATCTATGGACGTAGATATCGGGACCCCAGTGATGACTCCCCTCAATCTAGTATAAACACCAGGGACATTTAATCTTCTTCCCATTAAGCTTTTCCATTTGCAGAATCTTTCCTTGCTGAGCCTGGCTACCACAAAATATTAGCATACTACCATTTCTAATGAACCGGGCTAATTTGACTTCACCCATCTCTTTCTATACAGCACCGCTCAATCAAAACTGGTTAACCTATAGCAGAGTGCTGTCGACACACCCACTCCTTTCCACACGCCTGCTACTTCTCTACGGACACACCCACTCGCCCATACTCAGGTTACCATAATGGGATGCAGCTACCCCCTTCCCATCAGAAAAGCAAGAGATAGAGAGCTGGGGCCTCATTTCTAACTGTTGCGTACATTTTACACCTTAACGAATGCGTGTGCCATTTCTAAAAAGTTAAAGAATATTGAGATTTATAAACTTGGCGCACGCCATACATACGCATGTTTCTGTTACAAATCAGACCTGTCGTAAAACTGTGCGCGCGTGAACAGCACTAAAACTCCGCCTGGCAAACACCTCCATTTACCTTTTATGGTGACAATAGCTCTCTTTATTTGCTGTATAATTTATCATTTGGAACTATTGGCATTATGCCTTAGCATGCAAAAGACTAATTGTTGTTCACAGTGGCGATTTTAGCATGTAAATCTTGGTTGGGCAAACTCCCCCAATTTTTGTAGATGCATGCCAGCAAAGCCACTACACAACACTAAACACTACATTAATTACACTATAATGGTAACAAACGGTGCCCACAAACTGTTAGTCCCAACAGCAGTCCCAACACCTTACCCCTGCTACACATGGCTATCAGTGGAGCCTTGTCTGGCAGTGAAACAGTCCATTCAGCCTCATTTACTGCCTTTAAAAAAACCATAGCTGATATTGCTGACTTGCTTAAACAAATGTGGTTTTTACTGTCAATTGAGATGTACAAACTATGGCATAAGGGGACAACGAGCGGATAAGAGGCAATCCGTAATTGCGATTAAGACATTAATGAGCAAGCTAGGACGGACAAACTCAATATAAATATTTGTTCAGCACTTTTGAAATGTACAGTGACAGAATTCAGAACATGGGCCGTTCTTACAGTATTCTCCCTGTACACCAAATCAGAACCGTAGGATAAATAATGGGGGCATATAATCCGACAATGAAAGCTCTTACAATATTTGATTACATTTCTCTAAACAGGCTATAGAGTACATGTGCACTACCAAGTTAGAACAGTAGGCTAAGTTATGAGGGGGAAAGGGACCAAATTATTAGGGTGACGCGCATGTGCTGCTAACATCTTACTACACACAACATACACTTACTGTAATATTACTTTCTTAGCTACATGATCAGTTCGATCAAAGCTACGGTAGATATAACGTGATTTGGCGTCATTTTATCTGTGGCCAAGGGCATTTAGCCTTCTTGGATGGGCAATTGTAATGTAACTCCATGGCAGCACTCAAGGGGCTTTAATTTTCGAGCTTTCGCCATAGATTTTGCAGTGTCACCATGCGGTGGCTATCCCACCACCACAGAAAGCACTGAGCTAGGCTGAAACACCTGCATTTTGGAGCTGCCTTACTCAAGAACCCAAAAAAGAGACCATGTTTGTATGCGACTTTATTAACTCAATTCTAAATGTTTTTTGCATTGTTTGCAAACTGATATGTGACACGTATTAATGCCAAAATAACATGTAAAACAGGCAACAGAAAAAAACAGGTGGGGTTCAAAACAGGTGGAGATCTGCCCCATCTGCCCTGAATGACAGGTCTATTGATAAACATTTAGTTAATCAATAGATTGGGTTTATGATATGCCCTGCCTTAGCATAGTCTCTGAGAATAAATATGCAATGATGTCACGCTCCTATCGCATAGCAATAGGCCTACCCATACTGTCAAAAATGTTAAACTACCGGTCTATTTAGTGTTGGCAGAATGTTTTAATCTTTAGCAGTAATTTATGTTATATCTGCAAAAGGACTGACAGTTTAGAGATTAGATCAAGGCAAATTGTCATGGACCTGATTTCAATGTTTTGCGTCAACTTCCCTGACCTAAATATGGACTGCCAGTAAATTCTGAAACAGGACAGCTTGTTTTTTTTTCTACTTAAATGTTCGTATTTTTTATTTTTTTAATAGTACTACTGATATTCATTACTGCATTGTTGGGAAAGAGTAAGAAAGGCATTTCACTGTACTTGTGCACGTGACAATAAAACTTGATACATACACAATGCAAAATATCAGCTGACAAATTAGACTGTATACCGGTATTATAAAACACACTGCAAAACATATAGCCCATCTATTTACTAGGTCCAATTAAATGAGATGTACATCATTTGTTGATCATATGGCTCCTTCAGAAATATGAACCCATCACAGCCAGAAAAGGTAACGATTAAATTCCACAGCGGTTATGAAAATAGGTAAGAGTCCTGTCTAATGATTTTAGATTCTAAAAATAAAGGCAATTAAATTTTGTCTTTCCCTTTCACCCTCTTAATGGCACCCATACAGTACATGTCTCAATTGTATAAATGCAGATTATTATTTTTTTTAAACCCATCTGCTCCCCTTCATCTACACTGATTGAAGTGGATTTAACAAGTGACATCAAAGCATTCATCTGGAATCACTTGGTCAGTCTGTCATGGAAAGAGGCATTCATTATGTTTTGTAAACTCAGTGTACATGGAGATGTTATGAGCCAAGACAGCAGTGTTTGTCCTATTTTAACCTAATTCACACAGAGGGAGAGAGAAACAGAAGATATATATTCTTTATTTAGAAACTAAAAGATTGTCATTGCACAGCAGTGAGTGTTCCATTATGTTACTGCCTGACATCTCAAACAACAACTTTCCTAGAGTGAATATTACAGAGATACACATACTTGCACTCCAAACTCAATTTAACATATCTTTCTAACATTTCAAAATCCTCAGTTAACAATTGAGCCCAGAGAACTCCACAAAGTAACATGAACAGGTTCTACTGTAGATATTGTGTGGCAGACCAGCACTAAACAGTCACATTTGATATCACACGCTTAGATAAGTCCCCTGGCCTCGGTTGAGTCTCTCTGTAGTTAGGTCACCCATAAAAATCAATAGGAAGGAACTTAAAGTCTGTGATGTTTTCTGTATCCCTTGTCACCTCACTACTTGCCCTCTCCCTCCCACTTGGTCTTGTCCCGGGGCATACGTCCCATGTTGTAGAACTCTGCGTTGGGTCTCATGTCGGTCAGGTGGGCCAGCCGGTTGGACATGGCAAAGAAAGCAGCGATGGCAGCGATGTCCCAGGCATCCTCACGGTCAAAGCCCACTTCCTCCAGGGACAGAAAGTGCTGGTTGGTGATGGTGTCACTGCGACACACAGCCAGCGCAAAGTCCAGCATGACCCGCTCCCGAGGGGACAGCTCTGCGTTCTCATAGTTTACAATCACCTGGGGATGAGGGCCAGGGGGAGAAAGAGTTCAAATAGAAACCCATTTAGAACAGCGGTGACAGTGGGTGAGTTAAGGTTCACACCTTTTATACTGGTGTGGTTGATCAGTCAGATGATATCAACTGCTTGACAAACACACCTCCAATATGTAAGATGATACTGGCATAAAACAGTTTCAGTGCACACCAGTAAACAGATCAGGAGAGAAATAAACAAGATAAGAATGTACCTGGTCAGCCAGTGTGGGTTTCTTAGAGTAGATGCGGTGCAGTGCACTGTGGGACACGACACAGTAGAGACACTGGTTGTGGATACTGGTGGCGACCACAATCAGCTCCCTGTCAGCCTTCGTTAGTCCCCCTGACATGACAGAGCAACAAACATTTCAGATCAACACAGACACACACTGTTTGAAATTCACTGCTCGACTGAGGGACCTTACAGATAATTGTACAGGGATGAATCAAAAATCATGTTAAACCAAGTGAGTCCATGCAACTTATGTGACTTGTTAAACACATCTTTACGCTTGGCATAACAAAGGGGTTGAATACTTATTGACATTTCAGTGTCCATTTTGTGAAGAATTGGGTGTGAATACTTTCTGAAGTCTCTCACACACACCTGTCTCCTTGTTCATCAGTTCATTGTAATAGGAAAAGAAAGCACGGAACTCTGCTGGACGATGTGCCAGGACCTTGAAGACATTGGGAAGGAATCCTCCCTGTCAAAAAGCAGAACACACTGATATTACCATGTATATAGATATCCATTTCCTCCCACAGTAGTGTTGTTTCATAGCAGGAACATTCGAAGTTACAGAGACTGCAAAAATACTCCACATCCTACCTTGGTCTCCACCTCCTCCATTAGTTCCACCATGTCGAATGGCAAGTCTTTCTTGTTTGGAATCGGGTATCGGCTTATGTTCTCCGGGGGAGGATCGCTGGAGAACTGTCTACTGGTCGCCGCTGCCCCCACGTCTACAGGTGCTTTCTGCTGCCATAACGCGCACCCCACATACCGAACGGACGCCTGCATGTACACAAAATAAAATAACTCCATTGCAGAGACAGGTGATTTTAGCTAGAAGTACAAAGCATGTGGTTTATGCCGTGTCTAGATGCAAATGTAAAAAAGGAACAATGAGCAAGTCGACTACTTACAAGGTTACAGTGACGAATTAATCTCCAAACACTTCCAGGCGCCATGTCAAGTAACAGTAAACTGCACTTACTTCCTCTTCGAAAAAGGTTATCGGGGGAGGTCTTTTGTGAGGATGAAAATCCAATCATCGTCTAGTATTTATGTCACTGCCATTAGGCACGCCTCTGACTCATCCCACCCAATGCAGTCCCACTCCTCGCCAGCGCAGGCGGATTTGTGAACGACTCCGGAAACGACGTCACCTTTCTGTTTACGTCGTAGGAGTCGCAGTTCGCTAATGCTTGTTGCATGGAATCTTATTTTTAGACATTTATGAAACTAGAAAAATAGCTGCCTCACAATTGTTTGATCGCAATGGGCGGTCATGGGATGGAGAACGAGGAATCTTTGGATTACTCCGTGCACGAGGCGTGGAACGAGGCCACCAATGTCTATTTGCTCGTCATCCTGGTTAGTTTCGGACTGCTGATGTACGCTAGAAAGTAAGAGGTTCCTTTGTATTTTGTAGTTCCCAACAAATGCCCGACTGTTGATACATATTTGCATCATCAACAACTAAATGTGTGCCTTACTAGTAACATATATTTACAAGCTTTGCTTTTAAAAAGCTTCCATTAAGCTAATGCATGAATTGCATACGGTTTGGTCTCAATCTCTCCTTCCTATAGAGCCCAACATTGGAGGTGTCATAATACCCATAAAAACTAGCGGTCAAATAGGCAAATGGTTCCAATCATTTTTCCACCATTCATTTTTCCCATAGGGAATTTTTGAAACACTTACAATAAGGGCTGTGTTTTGTGTAGGCTTACACCCACGTGACATTTTGATAAACCATGTAAATCTCTCTGATAAGGTGCCTTTTGTCAATATATCCTGCTCTATCTACTCTCAAATTCGAAAATGCAAATTAACATCATGCAGACTACAAATCCTTGCAAATCCTTTGCTAACAGGTATTGTGTCAATCCAAAACTTGCAGAAGACAGTTCACAGAATTGTCAATTTAAAGAACTGTAGCCAATTTATTAATTACTAAATTTAGCTAACATTTGATAATTAATCCAGAGAATTCTTACCTTTGCCTCGATTTGGCAGGCTCGTTCACATCATCATGGCATTTGTAGTTCTTTATGATAGCCACATTAGCAGATAATTAACATTTCATGTTTGTGGGGTAAATACATGCAAATATATAGAGAGATTTACACAGTTATCAAAACATCACGCCAGGCTAAGCCTACACAAAACACAGACTTTATTTTAAGTGCTTCTATAATCCCCAACGGGGGAAAATGAATGGTGGAAAAACGATTGGAACCATTTCCTTGTTTGACCTCTAGGTTTTATCGGTATTATGACTCATACTGTGGTTCTCTATTCTCCCCATCAGAAATAAGAGGAAGATCATGAGGATATTCGCTCTGCCGCCTACCGCTGGAGCCACGACCGAACCCAACTTCTACGACAGTCTGCAGAAAGTGAGACTGCGTCAGCAGCTGGAGATGTACTCCCTTGGTGAGTTTGTCCGTCTCAGTTCTGTTGCAGAATGATGCATCAATGTTAGGCCTTGTGCTCACCTATGATATGATCAGGAAGGGGCAAACATGACTAAATACCATAAAGAGCAATGTATAAAAAAAAAAATATATATACTTTGAAATGTATTTAATTTAAATATTTAGAATTTTAAAATGCAGAAATACATTTGCAAGTAATCAGCATGCACAGATGTTGTTTATCTACCTTAGTTGAATGCTCAGAAGTAATTGAAATGCATATTTCAAATACATGGAACAGAAATATAGCCCATCTCTGATTTTGAAACATACATTTAGGTAATTTAGCGGACACTCAAATGTATCCCATCTAGACATGACCTCTAAACAAGGCCAGTTCATTTTGGTATGTTCATTTTCACATACAATGCATTTGGGAAGTATTCCCCTTGACTTTTTTAAATATTTTGGTACGTTACAGCCGTATTCTAAAATTGATTAAATCGTGTTTTTTCCCCTCATCAATCTAGACACAATACCCCGTAATGACACCACAAACATTGTTTTTTATCAATTTTAGCAAATTTATAACAAATAAACTGAAATATCACATTTACATAAATATTCAGACACTTTACTCAGTACTTTGTTGAAACACCTTTGGCAGGGATTACAGCCTCCAGTCTTCTTGTGAATGACGCTACAAGCTTGGCACACCTGTATTTGGGGATTTTCTCCCATTTTTTTCTCTGCAGTTTCTCTCAAGCTTTGTCAGGTTGGATGGGGAGTATCGCTGCACAGTTATTTTCAGGTATCTCCAGAGATGTAAGAAAGGCATTGATGTTTATGGTTAGGTACACATTGGAGCAACGACAGTCCTTTTTCCGCGAATGCGCACCGCATCGATTATATGCAGCGCAGGACACGCTAGATAAACTAGTAATATCATCAACAGTGTGTAGTTATAACTAGTGATTATGATTGATTGATTGATTGTTTTTTATAAGATAAGTTTAATGCAAGCTAGCAACTTACTATGGCTTCTTACTGCATTCGCGTAACAGGCAGGCTCCTCGTGGAGTGCAATGAGAGGCAGGTGGTTAGAGCATTGGACTAGTACGGTTGCAAGATTGAATCCCCGAGCTGACAAGGTAAAAATCTGTCGTTCTGCCCCTGAACAAGGCAGTTAACCCACCGTTCCTAGGCCGTCATTGAAAATAAGAACGTGTTCTTAACTGACTTGCCTCATTAAATAAAAGTGTAAAATAATAAAATAATAATACAATTTAAAAAATTGTCCAAATCGGTGTCCAAAAATACAGATTTCCGATTGTTATGAAAACTTGAAATCGGCCCTAATTAATCGGCCATTCTCGATTTAATCGGTCGACCTCTAGTCTGAATACTTTCTGAATGCACTGTATACAGTCAGTGCATTCAACTAAGGTAGATAAACAACAACATATCACAGTCATACAGTAGGAAGTAAAACGTTTCTGTAATCGTAACTGAGAATGTTGTTGCTGTTCAGGCCGGCTACTTTAAATGTATTTCAGAATTTTTTTTAAATACAAAATACATGTATTTTAATTTACATTTAGTAGTTTATTTTGATACATTGATCTTTATGGTATTTAGTAATTTTTGCCCGTCCCTAGTGAAAATGATCATAACAAAAGGAACTGCAAAGCACACTGGGTGTTATTATTGTCCCTGTTTCGGTGTCATGTATAGATGGGATACAGCTTAATCGAATTCTACTAACCTGCTATGTTAATTTTCCTAACCTGCTGTGTAAGTTCTCCTAAACCTGCTACGAAAAGTCAAAGCTGTATCCCTTCTAGACAAAGCCTTGTTTTGAGGCGGAGCTCATTAGAATAATACTCTGCATGCAAGTGCAATTGTCCATTATTCCATACAGATTTATATTTAGTTAGTTTAGCAGACACTCTTATCACACCATAGTGCCATCAGACTTCTGATAACAATGCAGGGTGAAAGAGGGCCACAAAATGGCGAACCGCTATAAAAATGATATAGAAAAGTATTTCATATTTTGAAAATACAAATTACAGCTCTTGAAAGTATCTTGTTACAAAATACATTGGAGTGTAGTTCAGCCCAGTAAAAATACAAAATAATCAGAAGTATTTGAAATGCATATTTAAAATATATGTAGCAGAAATACTGTCCACCTTTGGATATGGTAGAGTCTGTGGTCAAATGCATATTGTAAATATGACGAAGAACTGACCTCAAATCTGTTAAAGACTTGAGTCAACTATATTTCTGGTTTAGCAAATAGCTCTGTGACATTCACTAATAAACTCTAGCTTGCACAACTGTTCTGCAAATATCTACATCTATCCCACTGTTTAAATTGGTATAATTCTGTCTCCTTTATTCCTTTTTAACAGCTAGGAAATTTGACCAGCAGCAGCACCAAGGCCAGAGTGAGAGTGTTCAGCTCTCTATGGAATGAGACCACGCCAGTAAGGTAGCATGGCCCTGCATCATACCTGCCTGCTCCACCCTGTCTCTCCACCCTTAAGCCTCTTTGGCCTTGGTAAGTCTGATCATTACTACACTCCCGAAGAGGGCATGCATATTACGGAGGAAGAGGTCGAGGGTCAAGGAAGGTTTCTGTGATTAAGACTGTCGTCAAGTCAAACGAAACTGGATGTTACCTTTTCATTTCTGTTAAGTTTTTTGCATTTATTTTGCAAACAATTTTTTGTTGTTGTGGATGTGTCGCCACATAGTGGGTTCAGGAGGACCACATTAAGTGTATATGGTGAATTCTCTACTGCACCTATTCAAGTTGTCTTAAACTCTAAATAACATGTATTTGTACCATAAAATGATGGTACAACAAACCTTTTAATCAAGCATATCTATGTAAATGTTTGGTTGTCAAGAACTGTTCTGTTGCCAAGTTTTTGATCCTCCTATATAATCCGTATAATGGCATTACAACAGACCTGGGAAAGTTTTGCTGATCCTTTGCAGCAAGGAGCGTTGTGATCCAAACGGAGAGTCGCTCTCTTTCATGTTGAGAGGGTCAAAGTTGACTTTTCCCCACTCCAGTTGCTGTTTCTGAAAAGGAATGCATTTATATTATTACTCTGATTCAAAATAAAAACTAAAAAAAAACAAGGAAAAATATTTATGTTTTGCTTGATTTCACCTCCCTCTGCCCCGTCTCGCTTCTTTTGTAATAATAATTCATTTAGTTTCCCTCCAATGTCACAATTCTCAGAGCAGAAAGGTAGCTCTGGTGTGTGTGTTTTATGGAATTTAGCACGATGGGGTGGGTGTTTGGGAGGCAGTGATTGAGGAAGGTGACATTTAGCATCAGGGGCCTAACAGAAAAGCTAGGCCTCTAATCCATCAAAGAAATAAACACAACATTAGTCAGAGGAAAGCTGTGGCCCAGAAACACAACACCAAGAGGCCAAACAAATGCAAGTGGACATCCTTCGGAGGTAGTGTAATGGAAAAATGATTACTCCTTGCGGAGGAGAAATGGCACACTGATTAAACGCATCAATACATCAGCGGCCGGAGTGCAGGGCAGGGCCAGATCCTTACAGATTCTAAATAGGGCTGTGCGTGTGCATGTGTGCGTGGTGTATTGAATCTTTGCTTATTCAGTTTTGTCGTATGCATACCCCTTTTTGTTCCTCTGAGCAGAGTCTACTTCAGGATACTCTACGATTGGCCCACTGTAATTAAAAACCTGCAGACTGAAGGGAAATGGTTATAGAGATTAAGAATATCCCGATCTTCATTTAAATTCTTGAGCCTTTACTGTAATTTTATATATATATATTTATATCAACATCGCTGCCAATTGAAATGAGAATATGTGAGTTGACAGTCATTGGGCAAATATAGGAGCATGGTAAAAAATAAATAAAAGTCTTGCAGTTATTAAATCCATGTCACCGCCTCACCATTATCAACAGAGAGATAAGCCATGCCCATGAGTCATCTGCTGTGTTATGCCGAGTCGTAAGGTGCCACCCAAAATGCCTCCTAGCCTATCTTATTAGCCCAGTCCAAAACAAGATTGTCAGGTGAACCAGTCTGTTAACCAGATAATGAGCCGTGTACATGTGCTTTGCTAATTAATCTGCTGATGTAATCAATCAGTTGCTCATTACCATAGGTTTAATATTTAACCAGTACTATCCCATTGAGAAACATTATTCACGTCAAACATTAATCAATATCTGGAGTTAATTGCTTAGTCACCAAATGGACTAATGAGGTCGTTAGTGGGACAGGTCTAAATGAACCAATCTTCACTCCATTCAGAGAATGACAGAGGGGTGGCTTTGGGTCAATACCAGGATCAAAGTGTTTCATCCACACTGTTCTTCACCTTCTTAATAAATGCACTACCTGTTTTCTATGGGAAGAGAAATGGATAGGGTTTGTATCCTTGAAATTCGGGCAGAGTATCATGAGTTCTAGAACAGAGATAGTGTGTAACTTTTTGTCAATACACTTGGGATGGTAGCATGTCACCTAAAATGACTGTGTGTGTATGTGAGCGCATGCGCTGGCTGTTGTTTGTGGCTAGCTAGGGGGTGGGAAAAAATTAGGCACAGCTCGGTAGTTTTTAATATTTCTCATAAGGTGTAATTAAAAAGAGTTTATCACTGGGTTTGGGATAACACAGCGGCTCAATCTCCCAGTAATGAACCGTCTCCAACCATGCAGAAATCTATTAATAAACACCAGTCGGAAACAGAGGGAGAGGGGGTGAGGGATAGAGAGGGAGAGAGGAATTAAGGGATAGAAAGAGTTGGGGTGAGAAGAAGGGAAAGAGAGGGAGAAGGCAGAGGAGGAGAGAATAGAGGAAACCCAGCTGATAAGTTAATGTCATCTCGCAGTGAGAAAGCGAGGAGCCACTGTGCTTATACATCACCTGGAGAGGCTAATGAAATGTCATTTTCTGTTAGCCAAAGAGCACAGAGGGATTCTAGTACATCTCTATGTTTCTCCCTCTCTCTGCCTTACACAGCAAGTGGGAGTACAGTTAGACTTGGATATTTATATTTTCCTCATTCTTTCTCTCTTCTGTCTCTCCTGCTTCTTCCTCCTCTCATCCATTTCCTTTATTAAAACATGTCATATACACTGAGTATACCAAACATTAGGAATAACTTTCTAATATTGAGTCCCCCCCCCCCCCGCATGTTGTCTTGCCCATTCACCCTCTGAACAGCACACACACACAATCAATGTCTCAAGGCTTAAAAATCCTTCTTTAACCTGTCTCCTCCCCTTCATCTACACTGATTGAAGTGGATTTTACAAGTGACATCAATAAGGGATAATAGCTTTTACACCTGGATTCACCTGGTCAGTCTGGGTCATGGAAAGAGCAGGTGTTCCTAAGCGTATGTCGAGATGCTATAAACCAAGAGGTCGGGACACCAGGGTTTAAACTATTTTAATCTCACCTGAGAAACATCTAATTTCCATCTTATTTATATAGAAAGAGGGGGAGGGAGAGAGAAGAGGAGGAAGAAAAAGGAGAATCGAAGAATAGTTTATTGTCCAACACTCTTTATGGTGATAAAACATCTGCTTCAGGCTATCATGGTATTGCAGGACATCAATATATTATACACAAGCTCACATTCTTATTTCAACTCCACAGCAGCCACCATGAAAAATAAGACAAAAGTAAAGACCTTCGTAATTGAGTTTTTATATTAAAAAGTCAGGAACGAATGCAGATGACCAAATAACTCTGGGTGTTTTGGCTGTATTAGTATGCAACATTCTCTCTCGCTCTCGCTCTCACTCTCTCAATGAGCTGTGTTTGTTCTGGCTTTGTTCTGAAAGCAGGAAGTGGGCCAGAGCCCAGGGCAATCTCTCTACCCCGCTCTACGTCCAAGAGCCAGTTCAGAGAAAATTACTTTCTTTATTCGTCCCTTTTAAACTGAAAGGGACTTTCAAGACAATCTGTCTCCCAGGGACATGCATTAAAACATTATGTTTCTAGTTTCCAAGGACTTGTAATATAGGAGTAATATAGTAGTAATATAGCAGTACTGAATAATCTACTACTGACGATCTACTACTTACAGCCATTTCTATGCAATAATATGAGTAATATGCAGAAACTAATGCATGCTGCACACACACACACACACACACACACACACACACACACACACACACACACACACACACACACACACACACACACACACACACACACACACACACACACACACACACACACACACACACACACACACACACACACACACCAGCCGTGGTGAAACGATGCCCCACTCTTCAACACAAGAGGGACCATCATCTCCTTTCTCTTCTTTATTAAGGTGATTTATAATGCAATAGTGCCTTAACTTCAGCCCCTTAAAATGTCTCCCAGATTAACTGGACATTGTTCGTCTTCTCCGCTCCTCTCTTCATTAGCCAGATAAAAGCAGACAAGCCAATCACACTGCCTCGTCAGCCGCGGGCTGCGACAGGAAGGAGCTCGGTGTTTTATGGCCGGTGTGCACCATATGACGGGTGGTACATGTTATGGTTATTATGCTCTATGGGTGGTCTATCAATTAGCTTTATTGAATAGTGAGTTACACTGCTGAGAGTGTTCGTCTTCTTCCATAGCTGAGTAGGGTGTTATCCAATGAAATGTGTTTATAAGAGTATGTTCAAGGTTAGGTTGCGCCCACTTGTGATGCGTGGGCTGACTCATAACCTGCAGTCCCCGCGGTTATATCTGCGGGGCGGGCGGGTTTACGGTCATGAAATATTGTGTGGATGAAGGGCGGTGGTAGGCAGGTGGGTTGAATGAAGATTAAACAACACATACAAAATCCGGGAATGTATCATTCTTGTGTATTCATTATTCTTTCCTTATTTTTTTTAAATCTGCCATTAGTGTGTAATCTAACTGTACGCGTGCCAAATGCACGGCAAAACGGCAAATGCTTTTGGGAACGTGGGCATAAAAAGTTAAGGTCGACCCACAGAGGCAAAAAGGACAATGTTGGAGTTGGAATTCAATAAAAGCTGCAAAATGGAGAGTTGAAAATACAGAGAAAGGATGTTCAGAACAGTAATTTTTGGGAAAGATTTAGTGAAGTGGTAAAAGAGGACAGCAGTGTTATGTGTGATTATTGGGAGGCGCTATACAAATTTGAGAGTCACAAGACAGGGACTTCAAAAATGGCACATCAAAGGAACTGTAGCCTACTGTACATATGAGTTAAATAATAACTGAAATCTGGACACTGACTGTAGGTCTATAACCTCCCACATAGTCTAATATAATATTAACTCCTGCAGAATTTAAGTATTTCTTGCAGTAAAAAGATAAACTAAATGTACATTTTGACTTGGAAACAGGAGTGGAGAAATATGATTTCTTTCTTTCAGCATCTTGAGAGAATGAATGTGTGGTTAGGAACTGTCCGTAAAGGTGCTATCTTTATCAACATCATAAAATCTGAAAGTATTTCAACCACATAAAATATGCAGCCATATTTTATGTGAATGTATATTTTCACTGCTTTTAATTTGGTTAAACTGATATCATTTGTAAATGTTGCTTTAAAAAATGCCACAAATATTGCATTTTCTCCCCGGTGCCTAAACGTCTGCTGCAGGAGAGAAGCAGAGATGAAAGATAACTTTATCGATGCCAATTAGATTGAAGCATTCATCGATGTATAACATTATTCTGGGTTTATCAAGACTATTTGCAAGTTAGGGTCGGGTGCGGTCCTCAGAGTTTCACTTTATCACATACAGTCGGGTGGTTGTGGATGGGTTATTAGCAGGTGCGGGTGAACAAACAGAGGATCCGTGTATCACTACCGCCTGCCGTCATGTTTCAGGAACCGGAGGGGAATTGAGTGCCATTGTGATCTACTTTATTCATCCATTCACTGCTGCTCACTGGTTTGTGTTTAACAGTTTCTCCTCGGTCCCTTAGTCACTTCACTAGACCTGATAGAGGATTAAACGTGACAGATCAGACAAGATAAATCCGCCCAGAGCGATAGATCGTGTCCTCCCGGTAGACCAGTTGAGCCTGTTTCCTCGTGACCTTTTCTGCAATGACGTGATACACGTCCCCATTGTCCGCCCCAGTTGTGTAATCCCTCGGGTCCTGTTTAATCTCTGTAATCGTCCTGTTGAGGCAGAGGCATACAATTTGAACTGTCTCATTACAACCTGAGAGGACAGAATCATCACCTCCAAATCAATCCACTTCCTCTTCACTGAGGCTGCATCTGAAATGGAACCTTAGTATGGCCTATATAGTACACTACTACCCTATGGGCCCTGGTCAAATGTTGTGCACTATAAAGGGAATTGTGTGCCATTTTGGCTTGGCCCTTTTTATTAATCACTAGTGTTGATGATTGTTATATATAAAGACACATCCCCTGCTGTCTGTCTTTCCTCCCAGTGTGGCTCTCTGCTCTATGTTTTTTGGAGAGGCTCTCTGGCTCCGTCGTGATTCAATTACATGTGATAAAGGGGGACAATGCCCAGAGTGGAGGAGGTAATATGAGACAAAAGGGGACCATTATGAGGCTGTAACTACCTCTCCTCTCCCCAAGGATGGTTCGCTGCCACCATGATGATCAGGGGCAACGTGGAGCCCTGCTTTTAGGCTCTGCAGAGCCAACATGGACCAACTCCACGCAGGCTTCACAGAGCCAAAGTGTCCCCTGTTCTCACAGGCTTCACAGAGCCAAAAAGAACTAAGACATCACAGGCTTAATTGTTTCAAAGTGGAGTCCACTGTAACAGGTTGGCTAGATGGCGCTGGCGGCAATTGGCTTCCACATTCCAAACGGAGACACCACTTTCAGGCTTTTATGGACTCCGTTGTGTTGGCATTAACTCTATGGGAGTCTGCCTCACCTGCATTAAACGACAGTCATTTTGTGGGGAAACAGTGCCTGCTCTGTTGGTTGCCCAGGAGTAGATTAATAAAGTTGTATTGAATTGAACTGAATTTAATTGAGGTGAGAGCGAGGCATTGTTCAGCAATGGATATCTGGCTGAAGGACTAGGGCCCAATCAAATCAGATCTGCTATAGCTGACATCCACATAGCTGCTGTTTTGTTGGTGTCAGAGGTGGAACTAGGACTGTCAGATCCACAAACGGCTCACGACATTATACCTAAAGCGGGCATTGCCATTGGCTGCACAGACTCGCATTAAGATAAATCCCATACAGCCTTGTTTACAAGTTCAGACACTGGAACGTGAGGTGTGATCTACACCTCCATTAAGCTGATAGAAATCCACATGATTTAGTTGAATGATTTTCAAAATGATCGTCATTATTTCTATATAGCCTACGCTTTCTCATTCTGAACTTCTAACGTGTGGGGTGGGTGTGGCTTCATGACAATGATCAAGAGCAGCTGCTCACCGATTTGACAGCTCCAACGCGGTTCCAGCTCCGACACGCCACAACATCAGCTATGCGGGTGTCGGCTATCGACGGTTAACAGGTGATCTGACTGAATCCAAGCCCTAGTCTGTCCATATGCGGCAGGTTCAATCACCAATCCACAGTAAAACTCTGAGCTGAGAGAAATGACGTGAGACGAACTTCGAAAATAAACTATTCCCTCCTTTCCGATAGGGGGTGTAATTCAAAAGAATGCTAAAAACACTCCATGAGGAGAGGTTATCTAATTTTGATTAAATAAAGCCGGACAGTGTTAGCTATACAGGTAGCGTAGGGGGCTATAGCATAATGTCAGGGTAACACAGGGCTGTGTGTGTCTCGATAAGAGATAGACATTTAATATCCCACAGCTCCATATCACCTCCTAGATCCCTGGATCAGTGGAGATCACACTGCTAACCTCCTGTCACACAACACTCCACAACCCGCTATTGCGCCACACATTCTATTAAAAAAGTATTTTCACCCCCTCACCAAACCCAATTCCCTGGTTTGATACCATCACTCTTGTCTTCTCTCAGATCTTAATGATGACTGGAGAGGAGGAACACACACGGTGTACAGATTTGGACATCGAACCAAACTGTTGTTGTTGTTGTTGTCGTCACTGGTCCTTTGTCATTAATGCCATTCCAGCCAGGTTCCATTGCGTTGCAGTGAATGGAGGGGACGAACTCTCTGCATTCTTTGCCTCTAGAGGTCCCTGTGACTCTTCAGAGTATGGTGTGTGAGCGCAGGGTGCCTCGCTGCTCAGTTAGTTACATTACAACACAACAGAACCACAGAAGAAGAGCCGCAGGCCTTTCAAAAACACTGTAGCTGCAACTGGTTCAACACACTGAGACGCGGGTCTCACATTCACTCCTTATATAAATGCAAGGAAGGTGTGTGTGTGCTGTGGTGTGTGTGTGTGTGCTGTGGTGTGTGTGTGTGTGTGTGTGTGTGTGCTGTGGTGTGTGTGTGTCTGTCTGTGTGTGTTGTCCTTAGTGTGTGTGTGTGTGTGTGTGCACATCCATTGGATAACATGTTGTGAATTTACAGTAAAGCCATGCATTATAATTTTTGGATGGATTGCTGTCTGATTAACAGCAAGGGAATACCTATCAGCTAATCAAAAGCACATGTGTGTACTGTGTAGTCTGTAGTGATGTGTAGTCTGTGGTGATGTGTAGTGATGTGTAGTGTTTGATTGTGTCATCAGGGAATGGGTCCCCGTCTCTAAGCATTCTTTATAGATGATGACTGGCCTCAGCTGTAAACAATACAACAACCAAATCATACTGTATTGCGTTGTATTTCTCCATTTATCTCCAACAGATTGCTGCTTAACCTGCGGCTCAATGAGTCAAACTTCTCTGACGTGTGTGTGTGTGTGTGTGTGTGTGTGTGTGTGTGTGTGTGTGTGTGTGTGTGTGTGTGTGTGTGTTGGATTCCTCATTAACCGAAGGTCAGGAATGATTAAGGCTTCAGGTCACCGTTCCAACCGGAAGTTAGGGGTTAACAGGGTGTTGAGTGCAGGGGCAATAGAGAGATGTCGCTGAATTCAATTTGCATGGCAGAGAAAGCCAAGAGCAATTAACTCTTAACACAAGCACTGACACACGAACGTGCCCGCATACACCCACACAGACAGACAGACGCACGCAAACACACACACAGAGAGAGAGAGAGAGAGAGAGAGAGAGAGATGGTGCCTGGGAGCAGTTACCATCAATGCAAAATGACAGAATGGAAGAGCAGGGAGATCACTCTAGTTTGAAATTGAAGTTTGACGTCCATACAGGTCCCAAGAACGACGGAAGAGTAACGAAGCTGAGGAGAGAAAGACTGTGTGTTTCAGAGTGTGAGTGCTTCTGTTTGTGTATGTGGCGTGTTTGTGTTAGTGTGTTTCTGTTTGCATAATGTTGTGTGTGTCAGTTTGTGTGTGTGTGTGTGTAGTGGCGGTCAGAGGTTCATTAGGTCGGTGCAGTTCAGCGGCTCTCGGTTGTCGGGGGAAACGAATGTTGGTGTGGTTGATCTTTGAGCTCAGCTGCACACTAGAACATTCTGGAAGCCTGACCCGTGAAGACCTGATCCGCCAGTCAACGCCACGCAAAACGATCTCTGCCCGCTGTGTGTGTCCTCACTGGAGCACAACACCACAGCCTGGTTGTTTGTGTGAGTGGGTGTTTGACCCATGAAGAGGTGATGTGGGAGAGTCTGTATGCAAATCCATCACAGCTGGCTGTTATGTTCCTCTTATTTACATCTCCATCTCTTTCCAGAATGTTCAGCCATTTTGAATGCGCCCCTGGTTGGTTCCCCTGTCAGTCAGTAACAGTATGGATTTGTGTGTAATGAGCAGTCCTGTCAGCGTGGGGGATAATGCCCAGATATGAGTTGAAAACAGAATGTGATGTGTCTAATAATAATCCTATTTCATATATCTGTGTACCACACTGCAGGTGGCCCAGTCTGAACAAGACTGTGGGTGTCAGGAACATATGGTACTGCCATTCCACCATTCACACAAGGCACTCTAATGACATACTCTACAAACACTCTACAAACACACACACACACACACACACACACACACACACACACACACACACACACACACACACACACACACACACACACACACACACACACACACACACACACACACACACACACACACACACACACACACACACACATATGCACCCTTTAAAGCTTGGATCCTTCATTGGTGGAACAGCGAGGTCGGGATCCTTCATTGGTGGAACAGCGAGGTCCGTTTGGGATAATTAGAACAACAAAGAGGTTATTGTAAACACAGTTTTTCCCCCTGTGACATCATCGCACAAACCAAGCGTCATACCAAGCTGCTGGACTCTCCTCTACTCAGTTTCTTCTTTGTTTCATCAACAAAACAAAAACAACTTGAAAATGAACTTTTCTGAAGAAAATGTGGTGTGCTTGCTAGTGGTGAAGTATTTATGGTTGTGAAATGGTAGTAGTAGTGGTAGTGACAGCAGTAATAATGGTACTAGTAGTGATGGTAGTAGTAGTGGTAGTGACAGCAGTAGTGATGGTACTAGTAGTGATGGTAGTAGTAGTGGTAGTGACAGCAGTAATAATGGTAGTAGTAGTGATGGTAGTGGTAGTGACAGCAGTAATAATGGTAGTAGTAGTGATGGTAGTAGTAGTGGTAGTGACAGCAGTAATAATGGTAGTAGTAGTGATGGTAGTAGTAGTGGTAGTGACAGCAGTAATAATGGTACTAGTAGTGATGGTAGTAGTAGTGGTAGTGACAGCAGTAATAATGGTAGTAGTAGTGATGGTAGTAGTAGTGGTAGTGACAGCAGTAATAATGGTACTTGTAGTGATGGTAGTAGTAGTGGTAGTGACAGCAGTAATAATGGTAGTAGTAGTGATGGTAGTGGTAGTGACAGCAGTAATAATGGTACTAGTAGTGATGGTAGTAGTAGTGGTAGTGACAGCAGTAATAATGGTAGTAGTAGTGATGGTACTAGTAGTGATGGTAGTAGTAGTGGTAGTGACAGCAGTATTAATGGTAGTAGTAGTGATGGTACTAGTAGTGCTGGTAGCAATATGGTTTTCATAGGCTGTGTGTTAGTTATAGTGACCTATGTGGTTTGTAAGTGTGGCGTTATTATAGTGGGGTTTGTAGTGGGCTACAGTAATGGTAGTGGTAGTAGTGGTGGCAGTGGCAGTAGGGATGATAGTAGGAGTACTTGTGGTAGTTACTGCAATAGTAGGGGTATTAGTAGTGACTGTGGTAAATGGTAGCATAAAGCTTTATTAAAGAAATCTAAATTGAGGCAGTCTGCACATCTGAAATGCTAATCTATGGAGCTTTTATGCAACTGTAGAATGGTTATAGTTCCAAACGTATAAAGATGATCAAAGTCAGTCTGCACATTTCAACGTTAGTGGTGTTTGTAGTGGTGAATGTAAAATCTTCCCATTCAAATCTATGGAGCTTTTATGCTAATTTAATACAGTTATAGTTCAAAAAGTATAAATAGTATCAAAAAGCTTTATACAAGATACCTATTCCAGACCGGTCTGCACGTTTTAAAGTTTGAACGGTTTAAGACTAGTTACAACCAGACTTTTTCCCGTTCAAAGTCTATGGCCATTGAAATGCATTGGGATTTATGCAAATGTAGTTGTAGTGTGAAAGTATTAGTAGTATCAAAAAGGTTTTCTCAAGCAACCCGAAAACAGTCAGCCGGCACGTTCTAAAGTTGTTTTGGTGTTGGTAGCTTTTGCGGTTTTGGTGGCAGCGAAAAAAGAACACATAATATGTATGAACGGTTTCTAAAGTTGTGCCATGCTTTCAACAAACACACCTAATAAGAAAGGCGCCGGGGGCGAACAGTGACGCTGTTTTCCTAAGTGTGGATTTGATCTTTAGAGTCTGCCGCCAATAACAGTGACACAACGCTTGTACATGCATGTTTATGGGTGTGTGTGTGTGTGTGTGTGTGTGTGTGTGTGTGTGTGTGTGTGTGTGTGTGTGTGTGTGTGTGTGTGTGTGTGTGTGTGTGTGTGTGTGTGTGTGTGTGTGTGTGTGTGTGTGTGTGTGTGTGTGTGTGTGTGTGTGTGTGTGTGTTTGTGTGTGTGTGTGTGTGTGTGTGTGTGTGTGTGTGTGTGTGTGTGTGTGTGTGTGTGTGTGTGTGTGTGTGTGTGTGTGTGTGTGTGTGTGTGTGTGTGTGTGTGTGTGTGTGTGTGTGTGTGAGCGCTTCTCTGTTTGTGAAAATAATATTGCCAGTCTTGGATTTCTCTGCTAAAGTCACCTGGAGGTAGACCACTTCAGAGGCACAGCAACATCAAAGACCTCTCTCTTTCTGTTTCTCTCCCTCCCTCTCTCTCTCTCTCTCTCTTTCTTTCTCTTTCTGCTTTACTGTGACACTGTATTTCCCTTCTAGACTCCACAGGTGAACTGTCAGCAGAAATCTGGGTGGGAAAAAGGAAGATACTTTTTTCATTCTCCGGTTTCAGCGCAATTTCCCATCTTCAAGGTCACCTGAGCCAACCGTGTCCATGAAGGAAGGGGAGGAAGGTAGAGGTAGAAAGAGATGAAGAGACAGAGAGGGGAGGGAGGATGGGGAAAGGGGGATACCTAGTCACTTGTACAACTGAATGCCTTCAACTGAAATGTGTCTTCCGCATTTAACCCAACCCCTCTGAATCAGATAGGTGCGGGGGGCTGCCTTAATCAATATAGATGTCTCTGGCACCTGGGGAACAGTGGGTTAACTGCCTTGCTCAGGGTTAGAACGGCAGATTTTTACCTTGTCAGCTCGGGGATTCGATCCAGCAACCTTACGGTTACTGGCCCAACGCACTAACCACTAGGGAAGAGAGAGGGATGTATAGGATATGGAGTGAGAGAGGTGGAGGGGTGTAGAGAGAGATGGAGACAGACAGAGGGACAGAGAATACAGCCATCAGTCTGCTAATGTCATCACATAAACACATGGGACCCATGGGAGAATTACTTGTCAAGCCCAAAGGCTCATGGGAATAAAGTTACTGCATGTACAGAATGTGGTACTGTCATTACCTTTTCGCAGTGCTTCAGTGTTGGCGGGGAAAGAGCAGAACTCCAACAACTTTGGTTTGGAGGCGAACACAGACACATCAACACACGCGTACGGGCCTGCACATAGACACACAAACAAGTGTAGTTCTTAGTCAGACCAAAGGAGGGCAGTGTAGCTCCTCAGTGGGTCTGATCCAATGAAACAGCCTCTCCAGTAGTGGTGATGAAATCCAATGATAACCCAAAAAGAAAGGGCTCAATTGAGAAGAAAAAGAGATTAGAGAAGTTCAAAAAAAATGATATACATTTTAAAGGAGAACTGGGGTGTAGGGATGAGAGGGAGACTAGGCATCTAGCACCCCACTACCACTATCAGATTAGGGGGAAAATGTAGCCTGTTTTTTTGGGGTTCTGAAATCACCCTCACCTACTAATGAACTTGTCATTAGTGGGTGATGGCAGATGAAGTGTTTGAGTTAATAATGTATCAATATTTACAAATGAGCTATGACACGGCTAACGCATGTATACTGTATATACAGTATATTGCAGAACTGTGGAACTGTAGAACTGATCTCAAAAGCAAAAGGTTTTGACTGGTTGGACGTTTTTTACAGAGTGATCTTCTCCTCTCGCTTCGGACATGCAGTGCGCCTCACACTCCACTTATCTCCCTCACTAGCTTTAAGCACCAGCTGTCAGAGCAGCTCACAGATTACTGCACCTGTACATAGCCCATCTATAATTTAGCCCAAACAACTACCTCTTCCCCTACTGTATTTATTTATTTATTTTGCTCCTTTGCATCCCATTATTTCTGTTTCTACTTTGCACATTCTTCCACTGCAAATCTACCATTCCAGTGTTTTACTTGCTATATTGTATTTTCTTCGCCACCATGGCCTTTTTTTGCCTTCACCCCCCTTATCTCACCTCATTTGCTTACATTGTATATAGATGTATTTTTGTACTGTATTATTGACTGTATGTTTTGTTTATTCCATGTGTTGATGTATATGTCAAATTGCTATGCTTTATCTTGGCCAGGTCGCAGTTGCAAATGAGAACTTGTTCTCAACTAGCCTACCTGGTTAAATAAAGGTGAAGAAATAAAACAGAAGTGATTTATGTCCTCATTATAAAATTATCAACTTTACCCTGGATATCTAAAAATGACCATATACACTTATTGTTTAGAGCAAAACGACCAAACTATTGCTGATGGTGAACCTGAACTTTCTAAATAAAATCTATAGTAAGCCCCGTTCAGCAGGTAGAGTCAGATGAGTTGTGTCTCCAGTACATTACTTTTATTCCGGTAAAACACATTTTTCAATAGCGCATAGATAATAATAACCTAACAAATTACATAGGTTGTCACTCAACTAATAAAGCCTAATATCGCACAAGCAATTTTAGAATTTGAATGATGAAGTTGCCTCGCAGATGTGCCAGATCAGGAACAGGCCACCTCCATTGCGTTGGTCAGCAGGCAAAGCTGGGCAAAGTGCACAGTTTAACTAGGCTACTGATATGGCCTGGGGTTGTTCGGCATGCAAAATGACTTGTAGATCAATGACTGTCAACACAGTTACATGCAGTTCGACAGTGAAGGAGAGGACACATCAGTTGTGACAAAAGATGAGAGGTCTTTTCCAAAGGTAGAAATAATGTAATATGAGCAAAACATTTGAGTGAACCGGTGATTTGTAACATTTGAAGTGATTTTCTGACAGATGCATGCTACGTTTGGGTGGGTTTGGGGTCCGCAGACCGATGCACTTGTATTTTAAAAATTGGAATCGGGGACTGGTGCTTATTGGTAAATTGTTACATCCCTAGTAGGTAAGCATTGTAAAATGGACTGATGGTTGTTTGTTTTTATTTTTTTACAAATGATTCTAATTTTGTATGTCCAAACATTAATATTCAATTACATTGAATAGTGTGCATTTTCAGGTGTTGTCCCTCAATTTGGTTTTCTTACATTTCAAATGATCCAGGTTTGCCCACCATGTTTCCCACATGTTCAGACTACATTTTGAGACAAAGTGCAGTTTTTTTATTACTAATGTAGACATTATTTTATAGGTGACTTTAAGTCTGAATATGGATTAATTGACCCCATGAGTCATGAAATGTGTGTACCGTACTATTTATTGACGTATCAACCACCTGATTGAACATATTTTTTAAAAATTCTTGCTTTTAAACCTTTTTATATTTGAACTATTTATTTACATATTACTACTCTTCAAGGTGTCTACTAACAGGAATGGTGCAATATTAATCCCTCACCAATTCAATTCTTGCCTTTTATCCCATATCTATGGTGACTGATTTTAAGTTTTTTACAGCCCTCTGAGTGGGCAAAGTTAGAGTGCCACAACACTGAACTGCAGCAACCCAAAAGGATACAAATTATCTTGTTTTATGCAGGAGGGCCAGGGGAGTTGACCAATGAAGTTCAAGTAAAGATTTTTTCATATCCACTTCTAAATGGATTGTCAAAACATGCTCTACCAGCTGGTTGAGAATATGGTTAAAGGGTTAATGATGTCTTGCTAATGTCATGAACTGCATCATATTGGGCCTAGAGAGGGTTGAGAGAGCTAGGATTCCTAGGAATTAATGGATGGATGGTCAAGGAATGGATTGATGGATGTAGGAGGTAAAGAATGGATGACTGGACAGATGGATTTAGGAAGTCATGAATGGATGACTGGGTGGATAGGCTGAGGAAGAGAGGGATGGATGGGTAAATGGATGGACTGAGGAAGAGAGGGATGGATGGGTAAATGGATGGACTGAGGAAGAGAGGGATGGATGGGTAAATGGATGGGCTGAGGAAGAGAGGGATGGATGGGTAAATGGATGGACTGAGGAAGAGAGGGATGGATGGGTAAATGGATGGACTGAGGAAGAGAGGGATGGATGGGTAAATGGATGGACTGAGGAAGAGAGGGATGGATGGGTAAATGGATGGACTGAGGAAGAGAGGGATGGATGGGTAAATGGATGGACTGAGGAAGAGAGGGATGGATGGGTAAATGGATGGACTGAGGAAGAGAGGGATGGATGGGTAAATGGATGGACTGAGGAAGAGAGGGATGGATGGGTAAATGGATGGACTGAGGAAGAGAGGGATGGATGGGTAAATGGATGGACTGAGGAAGAGAGGGATGGATGGGTAAATGGATGGACTGAGGAAGAGAGGGATGGATGGGTAAATGGATGGGCTGAGGAAGAGAGGGATGGATGGGTAAATGGATGGGCTGAGGAAGAGAAGGATGGATGGTACATTGCTTCTTTATCTCCTCCCCCTCAGGCAGTGGCTTGTGATGTTTTAACACAGTTCAGGCTGGAAATGAACTCTGCTACAGTGATCATTTGGCCAACCATACAGCGTGTAAACATAACACTGTGAAGGGGACAGTATTGCCCATTTTCATGCTTGAGAATAACTAGTTCCCCAAAACAAGGCTTTGTTCACTGGCTGTATCTGTTGGCCCGACTGTGAGCTGAGGGCCACAACAAGTGTGTTTCTTAACCAGGGGTTGCCAACAGACCACCTGCCCTGTGATTCACAACAACTAGACCAATTATCTCCTCTCACACTCCAGAGAACCTCTCTTTTCCCCTCAAGCTCTAAACCTGGGGCTGAACTGAAGGTATTGAACACTTTTGTTTACAGCAGTCTAAGAGAATACAGAGTGAACATTGGGATTCGGCTTCACTCCAACAGACCAGTCATCTAGAGCCCATGACACGTGTGTGTGTGTGTGTGTGTGTGTGTGTGTGTGTGTGTGTGTGTGAGAGAGAGAGAGTGAGAGATCCAATCTGGAGTAAGTGTTTGGGGAATTTCCTAAACAAGTGCTTTAAGAGCTCAGTAAAACAAGATCCAGTTTCTCTAGAGAAAGCTTTGGCCTTCAATGGGCAGTTCAACCATTTGTGTGTATGTGTGGTGTGTATTGGAATGTGTGTGTGTGTGTTCGTTAGTGGTGTTTATAAGAGTACCATGTTGGCCCTGTAACCTTGGAGAGAGTATAATTGGTGCTTACTATTAAACTGCCAGCTCTCTTGGGAGCTGGGAGGGGGGGGGTAATAATGATAATAATAAAATGCAGAGAAGTAAGGGAAAGAGCGAGAGAGGGAAAGAGGGACAGAGAAATAATATGTTTGTAGAATGCAGAGAGACAGAGAGAGAGAGAGGAGCAGTGTGAAATGATTTGCACTATAAACGTCTCCAGTAGACAGAGAGGAAGCCTCTTTATGATGCCGTTACATTTATTGTGCTGTTTCTTAGTCCAACACAAATGACAGCTTTCAAAACGCAACAAGGGAGGTGACAATCTCACCCACTTCTTTTAGCTGACATTTTTGTTTGTCTAATTAAAAGTGTTTTATAATATGTGCACCTCTCCCTATGCACCTTCTCAAAACACACATTACACATAAATACATTCTCTTAGGAAACAGTGTTGAAAACAATCCAGATGGGATTGGTGCACGGTGGTTGAGAGGTTATGAGGGTCAGGCTGTGTCCCAAATGGAAACTTATTCTGTTTTTATAGTGCACTGCTTTTGATTAGGGCCCATTGGGCTCTGGTCAAAAGTAGTGCACCACAAAGGGAATAGGGTGCCATTTGGGAGGCAGATCCAGTCTTTGGTGTGTGGCGAAGGAGTCACCTTTAAACGAGAGAGGAGCCTTCCTATCACATCAGAGAAAGATGTCTGAAGGGAAGCTTCAAACACAGCTTTACATGCAGAGAGAGAGAGAGAGAGAGCATGAGAGAGAGAAAGAAGGAGAGAATGAGAGAACCGCTACTTTAAAAAGATGCAGATCCTACAGTAATGACAAGGGCGAATCTTCAAACGGCCCGGAAACGTCTATACCAGCGGCGCTTTGAACGCAAAGAAACAGGCATTAGATTATGAAAATACTGATGAGAGAGACAAAGGAGCAGATGGAGAGAGGATGAGAGAGAGGGAGAGAGAGAGGGAAGGAAGGAAGGAGATGGAGAGAAGGGGTGGATGAAGAGAGAGGGAGAGAGAAAGAGAGGGTACTCAAGTGGATTGGTGGATTGCGAGATTGAAGGAAATGATGAGAAAATGAAATCCGAACACCATCATTGAAGTCCCTATTATATTATCTGTTCATCTCTTCAAGGATTGATTATCCTTATTTTCTCTCCATTTCCTCTCTTCTCTCAGTTCCTCTCTTCTACCCCCTTTCTCTGTTCATCCTTACCTCTCCTCTTAAAAGCAATCAAGCCAATCAGAAGTGACATAATGAGGGATGTTGAGAGAGAGGTGGAGTGATGGGGGGGAAGAGGGATAGAGAGGTGTGGAGAGCGAATGTGCTGCAATTTGCGCTCTCCTTTCCTACAACCTTCACGTTCATAATGATATTCCATCACATAACACCATGGTGATTTTCCATCACATAATACCACGGTGATATTCCATCATAACCTTCAGCCCTAAGAAACACCCTCATGTTCCTTCTGAATGTGATACTGTAAACACGAGTTTGAATAGCGGATGAGCCACTCAAAACATTAGTGGTTTGCCAATGTCAATTCACTGCACAGGTAAAGAGTAAACACAAGGCCTGATGGTCTCAGTTATTCAAACAGTAACTAAGACCATGCTTCATTATCTGCACGGATTTTGGTAGCTTTTTACATTCGGACCTGTATACAGGTTTACAATTGGAGATTTGAGCACAGATAAACACTTAAACTGGAACACGGTGGCTGTACGGTAACATGCTATACATGACGTCACAGCTCTGCGCTTCACAGCGCTGACAGGTTTTGACTGACAGCCGTTCTGAATTTGAGCACCGCGCGTGATAAGAAGTTGCCCACAACCCTCCCGCTAATTGGGCAACTTTTGCCCACTTTGTGTTGTCTGGGTGAGGGACACGTTGTAGATTAAGAGGACTCAATGTATTTTTGAGACACGAGACGTTGACGATTCTAATAATTACCGCTTTGATGTTGCACAAGCAAGCCAAACACCCGTGAGTCCAAACGTGCACTTCACATTTCCATATCAATAAACTCATGTCATATACAGTGTCAACGTTTCTGATCACTATATTTGATGTACAGTTACAAGAAGACATGGAGTCAATCCCTGGTTTGTTCTGTACAGACTGAGACCATGTTTGTCTATTGTAAAGAAGATTCTCTGAACTGCATTGTGAAAGCCTAACACTGTAATATCATCTTTTATAACGTAGCTAGTCATGTTGGCTCTAGAACAAACATTCAAATGATTCCCACCTGGACCCAGATTGCGATTTATGATGGGTCGTTTTTGGATTGTGTAAACAACAACAATAGTTGTGTGATTGCAGGGTTGTGTTGCAAACAAAACAACGTCAAGTGTGCTTACTCTAGTTCCTCAACGGCACAGCTAGGAGAGCTCAAAAAAAGCACCTTGTAGTTGAAGACTTCTTTGAGTCATAAAAGTGCATTGAAATTACTTAGGAACTGTGCCCACTTCGGAGAGGTGTGTGGCCACACAAGTTAGTCCTCTCACTCCAACTGTCACTTTCTTGTCTTATGTTGCACCTACCCCACATTTTCCAGGAATATTCTTATCGTGTTAATGAGTGTATCCAGAGTATTTTCGTGTTTCGTTATCAACAAATGCGGCGATAAGTACAGTAAATGTAAAATGCACATCAAATCAGCAGTGTGATGTTTGCATTCAGTCTTGTGTCAGGTGAACTGTTGTGTCCTCAACTTTGGTCTAATAATTTCCCCATAATCTCCAAACTGTTCGCTTTCAATTGTTACCATGGTTATGCATATGCTTTTCATATTTCGTCTGTAAGAAACATTTCAAATTAGCCCTATCGTAATAGGCCAATTCCCACGAGTGTGATACTATTCCACAGTTTGTGTCTCATCTCCACTCCTCCACTCTTTCATTCTAATTTTTAGACCTATCTTCTGCTCAAAGAAATGTGTCATTGCCCTTCAGAGAAAATAAATCCTTATTTACTTAGTGCTAACCTTGGAATTGCTGCTGTCAAATAGTTTTCCTTCTCCTAGCATGGAGAGCCAGGCGTAATTCAGCGATCAACACGCCAAGATCTGTGTGTGTGTGTGTGTATGCGTGTGTGTGTTGTGATCGTTTGCTTGCTTGCTTACTTAATTCATCTTTTCAATTCCTGGAGGAACACAGGGGCCTGCACTAACATTTTCTAACGTTGTCGGTAGTGGGCTGCTTTCTTTGCCTCAGGCCATAACAGGAGGATCTTCTTAAAGGAGAAGTTTACTTTTTTTACAACCAAATCTGTATTTTAGATGTAAATGGAATGCATTAACAGTGTCCAGACATTTTTTTTTGCGATTTGACTTGTCTTTGAGGAACTTACCCCAACCAGCGATTGTCTTTCTCATCCTGGTGAAGGCCTTACCTCTTCTTGTTCTTAGGTCCCCGAGTGGCGCAGCGGTCTAAGGCACTGCATCTCAGTGCTAGAGGCATCACTATAGACCCTGGTTCTGATTGGGAGTCCCATAGGGCGGAGCACAAACCGTCCGGGTTTGGCCGTGGTAGGCCGTCATTGTAAATAAGAATTTGTTCTTAACTGACTTGCCTCGTTAAATAAAGGTTAAATAAAAAAGACATAAAAGTGGCTAGGTATGTCATTTGATATTCTATGGCTTGCTCCTTCAGGAGGATTGGGGTTATTTTTGATGTGTTGACTTTCATCTGCTTGGTTTTGTCGCCATTGATGTCCAGGCCTGTGCTCTGGGCGACTGTGCTCTGGGCGACTGTGCTCTGGGCGACAGTGCGGAGCTTATCCGTTTTTGCCGGTGTTTGCTTGACACTAGCTTAAAGCGTCTTCGATCTCATTAAAGACAATATATAGCAATTGCCTTTGATGACTCCGTCTCCAGCTATTCACCAGTGGATGAATGAAAATAATGAAAAATAAATTAAAGCCAAGATTAGCCATAGATCAACGTGCCTGAGGAGAGAGAGAGAGATAGAAAGAGAGAGAGAGAGAGAGATAGAAAGAGAGAGAGAGACAGCGAGTGGGAGACTATTTGCAAGTTACTAACGTTTCTATTATAACATTTGAAATGTGTTTATCCTTTTGAAACTGAGTGTAATGTTTACTGTTAACTTCTGATTTGTTTATTTCACCTTTGTTAATTGCTTTGGCAATGTAAACATATGTTTCCCATGCCAATAGACAGAGAGATAAAGAGAGAGACAGAGTTTACTGACGTACAGACAGGAGTATCAGTCAGGGGGGTAGGTTCCTCAGGCCCTGCTTTTGACGTATACCCATAAGCTGAGAGACATAGATCAAGAAGGCAAGACAGAGATGTATACAAACACCCAGAGAAACGTCCCACATCTACACATAAAACCACTCTTACAAGCACGTAAGCACAAATCCAGCCAGCCTGGAAGCTTCATCCTGGTAACACTCACCATTCTCATTTATCCTTTAACCCTCAGAGCCTTATAATATGAGATATATATATATATATAAGCATTCTATCAGTTATTTATGGCTATACCTACACTTTGTTTTTTTGTTCCAATAAAATCGGTTACTTTTCTTTTATTAAAAAGTAAGATGTATACAGTATTTGGTATAGAGCCATCATATATTGTTTAGTTTGAGCATGTAGCTTTATGAGATATTTATTTGACTGAGAAAATATGTTCCTTTCCACAATACACGATCTGTTTTTAGAAGGCAATTGTAAAATCATAACCAAAGAAATTACTGGCAAAGCAGAATGATCGTATGAAAAGAAAACTCTAGTATTTTGATCATAAAAAAAACCTTGAATGGGACTGACAAATATGTTCAACATCCTATTTAAAGAACAATCCGGTTGGCTATTTAAGATCAAAAGTAACTATGTGATATTTTCTGGATCGTGTTTTTCTTTACCAAATCATATTTTATTGGTCACATGCACATGGTTAGCAGATGTTAATGCGAGTGTAGCGAAATGCTTCCACCTGAAGTGAAAACCCAGGGGAGTTGGTCTGCATTCCTCCTTTAAGTACAGGAGAGAGGGAAAATGGGAACAGAGGGAGGGAGAGAGAGAATCTCTTCCAAATTGGCCTTGCTAATTTCGTCGGACATCAACTGAAGCATTTTAAAGAATGTTAGCTAGTAATACCAATTAGCTGAACTCATCCTGCTGTGCTATGTGTAGCTTGGTTTAATAGTGCTGGAGGTGAATGGGAGTACATTTTGTCAAGCGTTGAATTATTTCTGATGGAGCTGGGAGGCTGAGGCTGTGAGTGGAGAAGAGGATGGGGGTGTAGGGCTGGGGCTGAGGGATCGGAGCTGGGGCTGAGGGATCGGAGCTGGGGCTGAGGGATCGGGGCTGGGGCTGAGGGATCGGGGCTGGGGCTGAGGGATCGGGGCTGGGGCTGAGGGATCGGGGCTGGGGCTGAGGGATCGGGGTTGAGGCTGGGGATCAGGGGGATCAGGGCTGAGGTTGGGGCTGAGGGAGAAGGCTGGGGCTGAGGGATCAGGGTTGAGACTGGGGGATCGGGGCTGAGGGATCGGGGCTGGGATGGGGTTTAGGGCTGAGGCTGAGGTGCTGTGTGGACAGGGAGGAAGTAAAAGTCATCCTAGTCGTTATTAAGCTAAGGCAGCCATATTATGTGACGTCCCTAATCAGGCTTAATATCACCCTTCAAAGCTTCAGGATGTTTCTGTATGAGCACTTCATGACATCTGCTGATCTTAAAAGGGCTTTATAAATACATTTGATTCGACAGGAATTCTGAATTGGCTGTGCGTGCTACTAATGGTATTCTCAGTCAGATAGTGTTGAACGTAATGGAGTGTAATACAGGCAGAGAATATGTTCTCCCAAGATGGTGTAGTCTAGTAGTTTTAAAGCTTTGTGTCCAGGACCCCATCCTGGTCCCCATAGTCAAAGACGCAGTTAGTGAAACATTGATGGACCACACAGCAACTCTGCATGCATATGACTGGTGAGTACAGGAAGTCACTCCCATCTGAACCAAGCTCTTTTATTCAACACAACAGGTTGAAATCAGACACGTAAACAAATCAAAACGTCAACAGAAACAGCCCAAACAGACGACACACAGATGAATCAGTCGCACTAATGATTCAGACGCTGTCGCTATGGCTCCCAGAACGCCGCTGGCGACACACTGGGATCCAGTGTGTGTGTGTGGGGGGGGGGTGGGGGGGGGGGGGGGGGGCAAGCTCCCCTGTGAACTATGTGAGTGTGTGTGTGTGTGTGTGTGAGTGCGCATGTGTGTGTCTGTTTATAGAACTACGTGTGGTTTGTGTGTGTGTGTTTTTGTGTGTGTGTGTGTTTACGTGTCCACATGACTCACAATGTGTCATGGATCCTAAACATCTTCAGGACAGTTTCTATCTAACAGTCAGATATTGATCACATAAGGATGTGGAAAGTGATCTTTTCCATTCCCTTCATGAATTTATAAAACCAAAAACCTCTCCTTGTCTCCTGTGAAGAACACGGAGAGGAATACAGGGCCTAACATCTCAGTTATTGCACATAGGCTGAGTTTTTTTTCTCTGGTTCAATGCCAAACGTATACTCTCGCCCTAGGAGATTGACCTGAAATGACCCTTCACACACGCAAATGCACACACAAGCACGCACGCACACACACACACACACACACACATGGATCATAACGTTTTATGACAGAACACCTCAGAGCTCTCAGGTAAAATAAAATGGATGGCTGAGTTGAGGAGGGTGAGTACTGGGAGGGTGCCAAAAGGCAAGATGTACAAAGTGTTTCAACCCCTAGAAGTGATTATCCAATCAGCACACCCTCAACCCCTCCCTCCCCCACCAGCCATCTCTAACCCAGGCCATTAGCTAACACACACACTTGATCATTTGATGGCGGTGTGTCTGGGGCGTGGGAAGACACTGATAGGATCGCCTAAGACCTGACTCATGTAGGGCTGGTTGAGGGGAGCCAACTCTTGGATAAATGCAAACCAACATACAAACACTTACACAGAATCTCTCTCACACACACACACACACACACACACACACACACACACACACACACACACACACAGTCTTGTACAGCTAACCTTGTGGGGACACACAATTCAGTCCCATTCAAAATCCTATTTCTCGTAACCCCAAAACCTAACTCTAACCGTACTCTTACCCTAACCTTAAACCTAACCCTAGCTCCTTAACCTAAAACCAACCCTACCCCCTAAACATAATTCTAACACTAATTCTAACCTTAACCCTAAACCCCCTAGAAATAGCATTTGACTTTGTGGGGACTAACAAAATATCCCCAGTTGGTCAAATGTTTGTTCATTCATCCCCACAAGAGTAGTTAAACACGCACGCGCGTGTGTGTGTGTGTGTGTGTGTACCAGTATATGTGTGTGTGTGTGTGTGTGTGTGTGTGTGTGTGTGTGTGTGTGTGTGTGTGTGTGTGTGTGTGTGTGTGTGTGTACCAGTATGAGTGTGTGTGTCTGCCCAAGGGTGACATTGATCTCACAGCCTCTGTGAGCATAAAACATTAAACTGCAGGAGTTTCAATACAATCAGCCTCTGTGAGCATAAAACATCAAACTACAGGAGTTTTGATACAATCAGCCTCTGTGAGCATAAAACATCAAACTGCAGGAGTTTCAATACAATCAGCCTCTGTGAGCATAAAACATCAAACTGCAGGAGTTTCAATACAATCAGCCTCTGACAGGAAGTTACTCCAGTAGACAGGTTTATGGTGCATAGGGCTTCTCCTTTTCATAAAGAACGGACTATTAGTTTTTCAAATAGTATTGGTAGGGAACCTAGCACATAAGGAGTTGGACCTATAACTGAAAGGTGGCTGCTTCAAATCCCGGGCCAGGCGCTAGAAGAAAGGAGAGAATTGATCTGGCAACTGGAGGGCTGCTGGGTTCACATCCTAAAGACATTCCCCTACTGTTTGAGCAAGGCCATTTAGTTAAATTTGTTTAATTTATTTGCACCAAAGAAAACAAGTGACGGACAACAATACAGACAAAAACTAATAATAATTCATAAAAACTGTGTGCGGGTGTGGTTGGAAGCCCAAGGGCTTATATGAAAACCACACCACAAAAAAACTATATACAATACATGAGTACATAAATTAAAAAAAAGGTTTGTTAAAACAGATAACAAAACTATTATAAATGTATAACTGTTTTGATCAGTATTCACAAAAACATACATTTGTTTCAATGTGCGTGCATGTATGTGTGTGAGAGATGGGCTATATGGAGGAGATGAATGAGTAGTTTGGTTCTGACCCCCAGGCTGGTGAAGATAAGAATTCCAGAGGACGGTACTTCTGTGTCTGTTAGGGATTTGACTATGTGCGGTACGGCAGTGGAGAGAGTGAAGGTTATCGCACTGTCCTGTGTTATATACATGAATTTCAGAATTCACCTGGAAGAATCCATTGAAGGGTTTTAGGTAAACCGTCTGGGCGGTATGAATATTTGTAGATGAAAGTGTATAATTGGTGTAATTAAGACATTTAGAGCAGTTTGTGTTGTTGGTCATGAGGTGAGGTGAAACACCACAACATGCTCTCCATCCAGAAGCACTGCACTGCAGCTTGACCCTGTTCACGGCTCAATTGTTTCATCATGACTTACTGACATGGAGTGCACCATGTTCCTGGATGCAGGGAATTGTCCTACCTTGGAGTATGGTTGCATCTATCGCCACCAGGCTTCTTGGAAATCAGATGACAACTCTGCATGTATTAGTGAAATAATATGGTATCTGTATTTAGACAAGTGTAGGAGTGTCCAGGTTTTTGTACCAGGACTGTACTAACTCTTCACTCAACTAATTGTGGTCTAAATTGAAAACCACGACTAGTTGAATGAGATGTTTGTGCTGGGCAGGAATAAAAACGTGCACACAGTTCAGTCCCCTGGGACTAGGGTTGAAAAAACCCAGTCATTTTACCAAAATACCCAGATTTCCCAGAAATCCTGGTTGGAGGATCCAGATTTCCTGCGTATTTCCTCCTGATTCCGGGAATCTTCCAACCGGGTTCTCTGGAAAACCAGGGAATATGGGTAACATTACCACATTTTTGCAACTCTACCTGGGACAGAAGTCACCCACTTCTGTATTATAGAACGAGCTCCCTAAATTACAATGAGATGACAATTCTACATGAAATAGAGACTAACATTTGTGGATCTACAGAGAACTGCCAAAATAAAGAAACACCAACATAAAGTGTCTTAATAGGGTGTTGGGCACCACAAGCCAGAACAGCTTCAATGCACCTTGGCATTGATTCTACAAGTGTCTGGAACTCTATTGGAGGCATGTGACACTATTCTTCAACAATAAATTCCATCATTTGGTGTTTTATTGATGGTGGTGGATAATGCTGTCTCAGGCGCCGCTCCAGAATCTCCCGTAAGTGTTCAATTGGGTTGAGATCTGGTGACTAAGACGGCCATGGGATATGGTTTACATTGTTTTCATGCTCATCAAACCTTTCAGGCACTCGTGGTCTGTGGATGGATGCATTGTCTTCCTATGGGGGCATAGCCATGGTAGCCAAAATAATGGCCTGCCCACAATTTGAATACCTCACATTCAATATGCTTTGTATCCCTCATTTACTCAAGTGTTTCCATTATTTTGGAAGTTACTTGCATTTTAACACGTTTCACCTTACTGAATAAACTCCAGAATTAATCTAAATAACAATGCCCCTAATGTTCTACATATGCCTGGGTGTTACGTATGTGCTTGAGTCTTTAAACTAGAAAATATATAGTTCATTTTCTAGAAACCTATCACTAGCTATATTGATGAATTCAGCTGATGGTAGAAGTTGGCTAGTGATCTAGTTTCAGTCTAGCTAGCTAGCTAGCTACCTACCTAACTGCCTTTTTATAATCTTTATAGATAACATAGTGTAAATACAGTATATACATTTTCCTCTGGCATCTAGAGCTGCCTAATACAGCAAGCCTGTTGACAATACAGTAGGATGAATGCCATATGTGACATTAGTAGCTACATGGGCAACATTAGATCATTGACATCGGATGGAATGGCATCACGTCAGAAAAAGCTTTATAGCTAAACTGGAATTACTGAGTCTACAATTACAGATATCCATTGGCAAATCTTTACATAAACGAGATCATCAAAACACATTGAAATAGCATTATGCTGAATTAGCTAGCTAGCTTTCTTACCTAAAAGAAGAAGCGCCTTGTGGGGAGTCCGCCATGTTGCAATGTGGGTACTGGCTATCTGCCTGAGGATGTCAACGTCACATTGTATGAGTCCCGCCTTCCATTTAACTAGCCAATCAATGGCACTGTAACAAAAAACAGTGCTATGATGGGTCAATAAGGCTGCCAATTATATTTGAATAACATGTCATTGTAGATTTTCTAGTACACAGAGATCATATCACGCAAGCACAGGTGCATTTTGAGAGAGCTCAAGCAAGTATATCGTGAGCAGGGAGATGCATGCCGACACTTAATTTTTTTAGTTCAAATCCACTTTCTGGGCAGGCAACATTTTTGTCCGAGTTCCTCTGCAACCGCCAGATTTTAAATCTTAACTCAACTCACTCCACCCTCAACATTATCTTCCTCCTTCTCAACATGCCCCCCTTCGCCCTCGAATTGTGAGACGGAAATTATGCAATAGAATCAAAAATGTATCTTCTTGAGATCAAAGGCTGACTAGCTGATGTGCTACAAGCACAATGTGAGTGACAACTTCTTTAATTGATAAACTAAATGCAGTAAAAATAGATTTGTGTTACATTTAAATGTTACATACTGCTGTGTTTCTGGAGTGTGTACGTGTCACGTAGGAGAATCAGGCGGTTAATTTTTCTTCCTGTCACGCAGCCTCACCTTTGACCCTTGCCGTTGTCTGTCCTTTTGTTCCCCAGGAAATTAAGAGGCAGGAATATGCAAGCGGCCTGCGCGCTGTCATCCATGGCTCTGTTGGAAAAATGATTACATTTCAACTTTAAACTGTACGCTCTGGAAAAGCTCACGGACGGATAGCAATTAATGACACTATCTGGTCTCATGCATGAAATTGCTGATAGTAAAACGAGAGAGAGATGGAGACTGAGTGAGGGGGAAAAAACAGGGGGATGAAAGAGAGGGAACGAGAGAGAGGGGGTAGTTGGAGTAAGAGGGAGTGAGAAAGAGAGCGAGAGAGAGAGAACAAGAGATAGAGAGCGAAAGAGAGATGCTGCTGTAGTCTGTTCTCTCTCTTATCTCTCCAGTAGAACAAGGGATCTTATTTGAATGGGTTCTGATAGATACCATACATCTGAATGTGCAACCTTGAACCTACAGATTCTGTGTTAATGTGGTGTGTGAGCTGACTGTAAAGGATGGTGTTTGTGTGTGCTTGCATGTGAGTATGTGTGTGTGTGCTTTCATGTGTGTGTTTGTATGTATTTGGAAGTGGAAGTACAGTACCAGTCAAAGGTTTGGACACACCTACAAATTTTTACTATTTTCTACATTGTAGAATAATAGTGAAGACATCAACACTATGAAATAACACATATGGAATCATGTAGTAACCAAAATATATATTGTATATTTGTAATGTGTCACGCCCTGGCCTTAGTATTCTTTGTTTTCTTTATTATTTTAGTTAGGTCAGGGTGTGACATGGGGAATGTTTGTGTTTTGTCGGTTTTGGGTGATTATATGGTAAAGGGGGTGTTGGGTGTATTGTATGGGTTTGTGTGTAGTGCATGTGTCTAGCGTTGTCTATGTAGAACGTTTGTAGCCTGTATGTGTATGTGCACAACGTTATTTAGCTTCACGGTCGTTTGTTGTTTTGTATAGTTTGTTAAAGTGTGTCGTGTTCGTTCATCTTCTTTAAATAAAAAGAGAAGATGTATCATTATTCCGCTGCATCTTGGTCCGTCTCTCCAGTACACGATCGTGACAGAATTACCCACCAAAGGATCAAGCAGCGTGAATTGGAGCAGTGGCCTGCTACACAGGATTATTGGAGTTGGGAGGAAATATTGGACGGAGAAGATCCATGGGCACAGCCGGGAGAATATCGCCGTCCCAAAGCTGAGCTGGAGGCAGCGAAAGCAGAGAGGCGGCGATATGAGGAGGCAGCACGGAAACAAGGCTGGAACCCCGTAAGTCAAACCCAAAAATTTCTTGGGGGAGGGCTCTCGGGTAGTTTAGTTGGGTCAGTCGGGAGACGTGAGCCAACTCCTCCTGCTTACCGTAAGGAGCCGGTGAGGGCGGATTTGGAAGTGAGCGACGCAGAGACAGTAAAGGAATTAATGGAGAAATTGGAGGAGAGAGTTATGAGGGATGTACTGGTTTGGTGCATGAGGCACGGCATCCGTCCGAATGAGCGTGTTGGTGAGTTAATGTCACCGGGAACAGCTCTCCATACTCGTCCTGAGGTGCGTGCTAGCCGTCTGGTTAAGACAGTGCCTACAGCACGCACAAAGCCTCCTGTGTGTCTCCAGAGTCCTGTGCGTCCTGTTACTGTTCCTCCACGTACTAGCCCTGTGGTGCGTGTCTCCAGCACATTACCACCAGTGCCTACACCACGCACCAAGCCTTCTGTGTGTCTCCAGAGTCCTGTACGCACTGTTCCTTCTCCCCGTACTCGTCCTGATGTGCGGGTCCTCAGCCCGGTACCACCAGTACCGGTACCACGCACAAGGCCTATAGTACGCCTTGAGAGTCCAGTATGCCCTGTTCCTTCTCCCCGCACTAGCCCTGAGAAGCGTGTTCCCAGCCCGATACCACCAGTGCCGGCACCACGCACTAGGCCTAATGTGCGTCTCCAGGGTCCAGTATGCCCTGTTCCTTCTCCCCGCACTAGCCCTGAGATGCGTGTCCCCAGCCCGGTGCCACCAGTCCCGGCACCACGCACCAGGCCTACAGTGCGCCTCAGCCGGCAGGAGTCTGCCGTCTGCACAGCGATGACTGAACTGCCCGTCTGCCAAGCGCCATCTGAGCCATCCGTCTCCCCAGCGCCATCTGAGCCATCCGTCTCCCCAGCGCCATCTGAGCCATCCGTCTCCCCAGCGCCATCTGAGCCATCCGTCTGCAATGAGCCTGCAAAGCCGCTTGTCTGCCATGAGCCTGCAAAGCCGCCCGTCTGCCATGAGCCTACTGAGCCGTCCGCCAGACAGGAGCCGCTAGAGCCGCCAGCCAGACAGGAGCCGCTAGAGCCGTCCGTCAGACAGGATCCGCCAGAGCCGCCAACCAGACAGGATCTGCCAGAGCCGCCAACCAGAATGATCTGCCAGAGCCGCCAACCAGACAGGATCTGCCAGAGCCGCCAACCAGACAGGATCTGCCAGAGCCGCCAACCAGACAGGATCTGCCAGAGCCGCCAACCAGACAGGATCTGCCAGAGCCGCCAACCAGACAGGATCTGCCAGAGCTGCCAGCCAGCCATGAGCAGCCAGATCAGTCAGCCAGCCATGAGCAGCCAGATCCGTCAGTTAGCCATGAGCAGCCAGATCCGTCAGTTAGCCATGAGCAGCCAGATCCGTCAGTTAGCCATGAGCAGCCAGATCCGTCAGCTAGCCATGAGCAGCCAGATCCGTCAGCTAGCCATGAGCAGCCAGATCCGTCAGCTAGCCATGAGCAGCCAGATCCGTCAGCCAGCCATGAGCAGCCAGATCCGTCAGCCAGCCATGAGCAGCCAGATCCGTCAGCCAGCCATGAGCAGCCAGATCCGTCAGCTAGCCATGAGCAGCCAGATCCGTCAGCTAGCCATGAGCAGCCAGATCCGTCAGCTAGCCATGAGCAGCCAGATCCGTCAGCTAGCCATGAGCAGCCAGATCCGTCAGCTAGCCATGAGCAGCCAGATCCGTCAGCTAGCCATGAGCAGCCAGATCCGTCAGCTAGCCATGAGCAGCCAGATCCGTCAGCTAGCCATGAGCAGCCAGATCCGTCAGCTAGCCATGAGCAGCCAGATCCGTCAGCTAGCCATGAGCAGCCAGATCCGTCAGCTAGCCATGAGCAGCCAGATCCGTCAGCTAGCCATGAGCAGCCAGATCCGTCAGCTAGCCATGAGCAGCCAGATCCGTCAGCTAGCCATGAGCAGCCAGATCCGTCAGCTAGCCATGAGCAGCCAGATCCGTCAGCCAGCCATGAGCAGCCAGATCCGTCAGCCAGCCATGGGCCGTCCCTCAGTCCGGAGCTGCAGTCCCTCAGCCCGGTGCTGCAGTCCCTCAGCCCGGTGCTGCCCCTTACCCTGGTACTGCCCCTTACCCTGGTACTGCCCCTTACCCTGGTACTGCCCCTTTGTTCGGAGCTGCCCCTGACCCTGGTACTGCCCCTTACCCTGGTACTGCCCCTTACCCTGGTACTGCCCCTTAGTCCGGAGCTGCCCCTTAGTCCGGAACTGCCCCTTAATGCTATGGGGTTAATGTGGAGGGGGGTCATTTGGAGGAAGCTAAGGAGGCGGTTAGGGACTATGGTGACGTGGGGACCACAACCAGAGCCGGAGCCGCCACCGTGGATGGAAGCCCACCCAGACCCTCCCCTAGACTGTGTAATGGTGCGCCCGGAGTTCGCACCTTAAGGGGGGGGTTATGTCACGCCCTGGCCTTAGTATTTTTTGTTTTCTTTATTATTTTAGTTAGGTCAGGGTGTGACATGGGGAATGTTTGTGTTTTGTCGGTTTTGGGTGATTATATGGTAAAGGGGGTGTTGGGTGTATTGTATGGGTTTGTGTGTAGTGCATGTGTCTAGCGTTGTCTATGTAGAACGTTTGTAGCCTGTATGTGTATGTGCACAACGTTATTTAGCTTCACGGTCGTTTGTTGTTTTGTATAGTTTGTTAAAGTGTGTCGTGTTCGTTCATCTTCTTTAAATAAAAAGAGAAGATGTATCATTATTCCGCTGCATCTTGGTCCGTCTCTCCAGTACACGATCGTGACATAATGACTTTCGTCGGTGGAAAGAGAGGAGGACCAAAGCGCAGCGTGGTACGTTTCCATATTTATTGGAATACTTTTTCAATACGAACAAAAACAATAAACAACGAAAACCAATGAAGCTACAGTCCTAAACTAGTGAACATAGAACACATGAACGCACGAACAGGAACAATCACCCACAAACCAATAGTGAAAACAGGCAACCTAAATATGGTTCCCAATCAGAGACAATGTAAAACACCTGCCTCTGATTGAGAACCATATCAGGCCAATAAGACAAACCTAACCTAGAACCATAGAACATAGACTATACCCACTCAGCTCACATCCTGACCCACTAAATAAAGACAAAACAAAGGAAATAAGGTCAGGAACGTGACAATATTTGAGATTCTTCAAAGTAGCTACCCTTTGCCTTGATGACAGCTTTGCACACTCTTGGCATTCCCTCAACCAGTTTCATGAGGAATGCTTTTCAAACAGTCTTGAAGGAGTTGCGGTCCAACTCATCCCAAACCATCTCATTTGGGTTGAGGTCGGGTGATTGGAGGTCAGGTCATCTGATGCAGCACTCCATCACTCTCCTTCTTGGTCAAATAGCCCTTACACAGCCTGGAGGTGTGTTGGGTCATTGTCTTGTTGAAAAACAAATGATTTACCCACTAAGCGCAAACCAGATGGGATGGTGTATCGCTGCAGAATGCTATGGTAGCCATGCTGGTTAAATGTGCCTTGAATTTGAAATAAATCACGACAGTGTCACCAGCAAAGCATCCCCACACCATCACACCTCCTCCATGCTTCATGGTGGGAACCACACATGTGGAGATCATCCGTTCACCTACTCTGCGTCTCACAAAGACACAGCGGTTGGAACCAAAAATCTCAAATTTGGACTCATCAAACCAAAGGACAGATTTCCACCGGTCTAATGTCCATTGCTCGTGTTTCTTCTTTTTGGTTTCTTTGCAGAAATGATCATGAAGGCCTGATTCACACAGTGTTCTCTGAACAATTGATGTTGAGATGTGTCTGTTAAAAACTTCTTATGGCTGCATCCCGCTACCGGGATCGATATGACAGCAGCCAGAAAAAGGGCAGGGCGCCAAATTCAAAAAACAGATATCTCATAATTAAAGTTCCTCAAACCACAATAAGCACAGCCATTTTTCCAGCGAAAGATAGCAGTCAGAAAAAGCAGAAATAGAGATAAAATAAATCACTAACCTTTGATTATCTTCATCAGATGAGACTCACAGGACTTCATGTTACACAATACATGCATGTTTTGTTTGATAAATTTCATATTTACAACAAAAAATCTGAGTTTACATTGGCGCGTTAGATTCACTAGTTCCAAAAACATCCAGTGATAGTGCATAGCCACATCGTTTCAACAGAAATACTCATCATAAATGTAGATGATAATACAAGTTATACACATGGAATTATAGATATACCTCTCCTTAATGCAACCGCTGTGTCAGATTTCAAAAAAACTTTACGGAAAAAGCAAATCATGCAATAATCTGAGACGGAGCTCAGAACAATAGCCAAATTAGCCGCCATGTTGGACTCAACAGAAACCAGAAAATACATGATAAATGTTTCCTTACCTTTGATGAACTTCATCAGAATGCAGTCCTAGGAATCCCAGGTCCACAATAAATGCTTGATTTGTTCGATAATGTCCGTTATTTATGTCCAATTAGCTACTTTGGTTCGCGCCTTCGGGAAAAAATTCCAAAGTCAGAAAGCGCCTCCACTATAACGTGACGAAATGTCCAAAAGTTCCGTAACAGTCAGTAGAAACATGTCAAACGATGTACTGAATCAATCTTTCGAATGTTGTTAACCTGTCTAGGATCAGCGTGGCGCTAGCGGCACACCCCCCCCCCCCCCCACTGAAAAACCAGTGCCGCGAAATTCAAAAAAAATATATTTTTAAAATATTTAACTTTCACACATTAAAGTCCAATACAGCTAATGAAAGACACAGATCTTGTGAATCCAGTCAACATTTCCGATTTTTAAAATGTTTTACAGGGAAGACACAATATGTAAAGATGTACATCTATTACCTAAAAACACATTAGCATAATCCACCATCTTTTATTTGTCCACCAACACCAGTAGCCATCACCAATTCGGCTAAACTAAGATATTTATAGCCCCTAACCAACAAAAAAACTCATTAGATGACAGTCTGATAACATATTTATGGTATGGGATAGGTTTTGTTAGAAAAAAGTGCATATTTCAGGTAGACTTCATAGTTTACAATTGCACCCACCATCACAAATGGACTAGAATAATTACAATGAGCAACGTGTTTACCTAACTACTAATCATCAAACATTTCGTAAAAATACACAGCATACACGAATCGAAAGACACAGATCCTGTGAATACAGACAATATTTCAGATTTTCTAAGTGTCTTACAGCGAAAACACAATAAATCGTTATATTAGCTTAGCACATAGCAATTAGCAGCCCAGCATTGATTCTAGCCAAAGTGAGCGATAAAAGTCAACATCGCCAAAAGATATTAATTTTTTCACTAACCTTCTCAGAATTCTTCCGATGACACTCCTGTAACATCACATTACAACATGCATATACAGTTTGATCGAAAATGTTTATATTTAGCCACCAAAATCATGGTTAGACAATGTGAAATGTAACTCAGCTGGTCAGAATTTGTCCTTGCGCCACTTAGACAGTGATCTACTCTTATACATAAATACTCATAAACGTGACTAAAAAATATAGGGTGGACAGGGATTGATAGACAATTTAATTCTTAATACAATTGCGTTATTACATTTTTTAATTTATCCTTACTTTTCAATACAGTTTGCGCCAAGCGAAGCTACGTCAAAAAACATGGCGTCCTAAGCCACTAAAATGTTTCGACAGAAACACGATTTATCATAATAAAAATGTCCTACCTTGAGCTGTTCTTCCATCAGTATCTTGGGCAAAGGATCCTTTCTTGGGAGAAATCGTCTTTTGGTGGAAAGCTGTCCTCTTGCCATGTGGAAATGTCAACTGCGTTCGGGATGAACTGAAAAGCGTGCCCAACTTTTCACATCGTTGCAAAAATAAATGTCCCAAAATCGCACTAAACGGATATAAATTGCTATAAAACGCTTTAAATTAACTACTTTATGATGTTTGTAACTCCTATAACGAGTGAAAAGATGACCGGAGAAATATAACAGGCTAAACTAACGCTTGGAACAGGAGAGGGTCGGTGTCTTCCACGCGCGTTACGCAGCAAGAAAAGACTTGCTAGCTAAAGGTTTTTTTCATTTGTAGGGCCTGTGAACGAGCAATCGACCCCGTTGGAATCGTCATCACGTAAAGGCATCCAGGGGAAGACGTAAGAAGTGTCCGTATAGTCATAGCAACGACAGTGCCCTTTTAACTGACTTCAGAAAAGTGGCCAACATTTCTCAAATCTGACTCCATGTCAGGGAAATTGCTGTAGAATGGGCTCTGTTCCACTTAGAGACAAAATTTCAACTCCTATAGAAACTATAGACTGTTTTCTATCCAATAATAATAATAATATGCATATTGTACGATCAAGGATTTTGTGGGAAGCCGTTTAAAAAATTAGCCACATTAGCATAAATAGTCTAAACAGCGCCCCCATCCCCAACAGGTTAACATACATCTGAATAACGTTCCAACCGGAAAATTAAATTGACTTCAGAAGAGCGATGGAACGGACGTCCTACTCATTTGAAGGCGCATGGTGAATGCGTGATCAGCCCGTGGAAGTGATTACTCATTCCTGTCTCCTTCGGCCCATCTAAAACTCATCCATATCTCGCTGTAATTTCAATGGGAGCTTGGTTGAAAATCTACCATCCTCAGAAAAAATCCAAACAGGAAGTGGAACTTCTCAGGTTTTTGCCTGCCATATGAGTTCTTTTATACTCACAGACATAATTCAAACAGTTTTATAAACTTCAGAGTGTTTTCTATCCAATATGAATAATAATATGCATATATTAGCAACTGGGACTAAGGAGCAGGCCGTTTAATATGGGCACCTCTGTGCACCTTTCATCCAAGCTACTCAATACTGCCCCTGCAGCCATTAGAAGTTAATTGAACTCGGTGAAGCATTTATCTGGGCTGCAATCTGAGGTGCAATTAACTCTAATGAACTTATCCTCTGCAGCAGAGGTAACTCTGCGTCTTCCTTCCCTGTGGCGGTCCTCAAGAGGGCCAGTTTCATCATAGCGCTTGATGGTTTTTGCGACTGCACTTGAAGAAACTTTAAAAGTTCTTGACATTTTCCATATTGACTGACCTTCATATCTTAAAGTAATGATGGGCGGTCATTTCTCTTTGCTTATTTGAGATGTTCTTACCATAATATGGACTTGGTCTTTTACCAAATAGCCCTATCTTCTGTACTCCACCACAACCTTGTCACAACACAACTGATTGGCTCAAACGCATTAAGAAGGAATTAAATTTCACAAATTAACTTTTAACAAGGCACACCTGTTAATTGAAATGCATTCCAGGTGACTACTTCATGAAGTTGGTCTCATGTAGAAAAATAGTAAAAAATAAAGAAAAACCCTGGAATGAGTAGGTGTGTCCAAACTTTTGACTGGTAGTCTACATATCAATGGAGTTGTGATATCTGGCAAACTTTTCATTAGTTCATAGTAATTAAAAAGCGTAACTGTCTATTGGTTTCAGATGGGGTCTAAAGGTTGACCATGTTTTGGAGAGAATGCTTTGACCAGGCTGTTTAAAATGTTCTGCTTGATGTCAGAGTCCGTTTTTGTGTGGGGTAATTTTAGTGTGCCCTTGTCGAGACGCTCCTCTCACAGGCATGAGGTGCCCTCGTTTAAAGCTCCCTTTCTTTCTCTCCTCTTTTTATTCTGTTAATTTCTGTCCCACTCCCTGATGTAGTACCTAATTAATGCAAGTTTCATTATCTATTTTCCATCAGACAGACACACACACACACACACACACACACACACACACACACACACACACACACACACACACACACACACACACACACACACACACACACACACACACACACACACACACACATATATACAGATACACACACATTCTCTCACACACACACGCATGCACACACACCCTCTTTTCCAACACACGCTTGTCTCCCTTTCGATCCCGTCCTTCTTTCCATTTCCATTTAGTCATTTATAGACGCTCTTATCCAGAGCGACTTACAGTAGTGAGTGCATACATTTTCATATTTTTTTTGTCTCCCTCTGTCTCTACCTCTCTGTTCTTCTGACCCGTGGGCCGTGTGGCTGAATGTGAAGGAGCAGGGTGCCACGTCTCTCTGAAAGAGCCTGTTTGGTGTTCAGCTCCGTCGAGCACTGCCGCTTCAAAAAGAACCCTGCACTGTCCTACTTTGAACATGTCACTGGTTGCAAAAATTCTGTGAGCTTATGACAGCCATTCCTTGTGTGTGTGTGTGTGTGTGTGTGTGTGTGTGTGTGTGTGTGTGTGTGTGTGTGTGTGTGTGTGTGTGTGTGTGTGTGTGTGTGTGTGTGTGTGTGAGGGTCGTCTCTTAATTGGGCTCCTTGAGCTGCAGCTTACTTTTTCTCTCTCAGTCTTTGGTGTGTTTGAGTTGAACAGCTTAATGAAGCCAGAGTAAGGAATGCTGCTCCCTCATTAGTCTCTTACTCCCACCTGGGCTTTGTGTGTGTGTGTTCACGTGCTGCGTCTTTTCTGTTCTTAGATTAAGAAAGAAGAAAAGAACACCAAATTATTGCAATAAATATATACAGATAGATAGATACTGTAGATAGTACTAGATTAACATATGACATGATTTATCAATAATTAGAAAGTCTCTGACTCTTTGAGCAATGTTGTGTTTGTTAATTAGTGAGATACCACAGGTGCCTGTTTTTGAGTGCTTATGTTTGTCATAGACTGCCCTGAGGGAACACACACACACACACACACACACACACACACACACACACACACACACACACACACACACACACACACACACACACACACACACACACACACACACACACCACTATCTCTGAAATAATTAAGTTGATTAAAAAATTGTATTTCCATCCCGGTGCCATCCATAATTCATAGGTACCTAATTACAGGACGCTTTAAGAGGGGATATGACTTAATTCTGCCATCGGGTTCCAGGCTAACAATTACATTTCAGTAAGTGAAGATGATCTGATTACAGTGACCATGTTGACCCTTCCCTATGCTAAAAGAAAAGGAGAAAGAAAGAGAGAGAAAGAAAGCAGTAAAATAACCAGCTGAGAGAGTCATTTAAATCCTGGCCTGGAGTTGATCTGACAGAAATAGATGTGAATTAGTCTTTATTAGGTGTTGGAGATGGTCTGACTCATAGGTGTGTATTCAGTCCTTCACTCTCTCCCCTTCACTCTCTCCCTCTCTTTCTCTTTCCTTCCCTCCCTCCCTCCCTCCGTCGAAGTGAAGGTAGCTATCTAATTATTCTTTGGCTACAGGTAATTATTTCCGTCTGTCTCTAGGTAGAGACTCAAAGCATGCCGACAAACCCAGCCAGCGCCCGAGCCCGAGCTAGGCTAGCCTCCGAGAAACGCTCTCTCTGACATCATCTCTGTTACATTTATTTTGTATTACCATATATTAAGTTATCTGCATATTTTTACATTAAAAAGTAGCCATCTGTCTAGAGTTTTAATATTTTTTTCTTTTAATAATTAAAACCCTGACAGAAAGTCATAACTTACCTGGAATAACATTTGCACTCTTACCTTTTCTCCCGTGATCTATTTAAAAGTGATTAATTTGATAGTTGGCAAAGGAGAGGAGAGGAGTGTGGGGGGTGGAGGAGGAGAGCGCGATGGTTAAGCTTGTGAAAAGATTCTCTTTATGTCCAGATTTTGGAACTTCGTGTGTCCGCTGGAAATGTGGTGTTTTGCTGAAGAGTTGCTGACAATAAACTCAACAATAATACCAACTGTTAGCTACGCCGCTATCTTTGTGAGGAGGTGCAACACAAGAATAATTGAATTTGAACAAAATGGCTATCTTTCTTGTTAATGCAGTTATAATGCAGAACGCAGAACCTCTCCCTGGTGGTTTGAAGGCTGTACTAAGGTGCCAGGATGTACATATACAGTATGTTTTGACAGGCCATAAATCCCCCAAATACTACAGTTAAAATCACTAATTTCCATAAAGTACAAAATGCATTTTTCTCTTTCTCTCCCTCTCTCCCTCTCTCAATAAAACATTATTCAAATAGTGTTTTGACCCCAGGTGCTTTTCCATAAAGTAGTTCCTGCTACACCCACCAAGAGTGACGACCTCTGTTATATTGGGCCGTGACCGTTGCTTGAACGAAAACTGCTTTTGTTTGACATGATGAATGCTGGGAGCTCCGAGGCCAGACGTTGTGACAAGCTGCTGTGATACACCGCTGATGACATCACTGATAGAGTCACCATAGAGACACTTGTTGACATAAATATGAATAAATTGGTGGACAATACACACACAAGCGTATACACATAAGCACGTGCTCTTACACACAAACACAAAGGTGAAAGAAGGTTTCATGGTAATTGTGTGGGCGTTAGATAAAAGTTTTCGATGATACTCCAATCATTGGAAGTGTTCTTCGTTAACCAGAAATGAAAGAGAAGAAGAAGAGAGAAAATGCCTGACTTCCTGATTACGACACAGATACACTGCTGTCTAATTAGCCCTCAACATCCTGGTGTTACGGTCCTCTTCATTCTGATGACGTGTGCTTGTGATCTGGTGTGTGTGTGTGTGTGTGTGTGTGTGTCTGCGTGTGTGTGTGTTCTGAATTATGGACATTAGCACATCACACCGTCCTGCTTTTATTTCTACTTTCAATCATCCTGACTGAGAGTGTTTATGCTTCGACTACAACATATACTCCAGGTTTTATCTGGGGCAAACTCTACAAAGTCAACTCTATCCCCAACTACCTTAATGAGCCTCTATCCACACAGTGACAACACAACGGTGCCAAAAGCACAAAACAGAGAACCCCCCCCCCCCACCCACCCCACCTTAAATCTAGTCAAAGCCCTTCTTGTTAAATGTAGAGAGATGAGAAGGAAAGATGAAAGGAGGAGATGAAGAACGACAGCACTCCTCCCTTTGTGGCTGTTCATCCCTCAGGAGAGAGGGGAGGAAATGTCAGCGCTTATATATGTTATTTGCATGTCCTCCGCCCCCCCCCCACCGGATGTTCAGCCTTTAATGATGAGAGCTTAGGGAAGGTAGGAGGTGGTGGTGGTTGGGGGGCTGGAGCAGGAACCCCAGGGGTTTTAATCAGACTCCACAGGGGGAACAGCAGGTTTAAAGACACACCAGCCCCTCGACGGACCACTTGAGCTAGAAAGGAAAGGACTGAGACAGAGAGAGAGAAGAGAAGAGTGAGAGAAGATGTGATTTTCCTTCCTTCCTTGTCTCGATCCTCTCTCTTTCTCTAACTATCTTTCTCTCATGGAGGATTGGACAAACAAGGGGAGGAGAGAAGACACAATCAGATGAAAACATGAGATGAAGACAGAAACAGAGGGACGGGAGAGAGAAGAAAGAAGAAAGCGCAGGGACGCGGAAAGAGGGAAAGGGAGGGACCACTGAAATGTGTGGGTGTGTGTGTGTGTGTGTTTTTATGCATTCGTATGTGTGTGTCATCCATTAAATCCATTAACCATTGGAGCTGCTAAATAAAATTTCCCTGCCAAATGTGTCAGCCCTCCACTCCACTCTCCCGTCTAATAGTGACATGTATTCAAAGCTATCTCAATCTGTGCCAAATCAG